>NC_040904.2:11280112-11380404 GCF_004126475.2 Phyllostomus discolor | reverse complement strand
CGCTGCTCACTTGTACTGTTTGTCAGGGGAGGTGATGAGCAGATGCAAACTGACCTCCCAGTAAAGCCTCAGTCCTGCATAGTCCCTATTCAAGAAGAATCTGTGTATTACAAACAAGCAAAATTTGATCTGGAGGGAGATGCAGGTTTCTGTGGGGCATTCCAAAGAGGGGAATAATAATCTGAACTTAGACTCATCCAATGTCTAGGATTTTCTTGTTCAGATGGAATTTTTTCCCTCGGCGGATGGGAAATTACAGAGGATTTGGTATATATTTTAGCTATGTGCTGATCATCCATTACACCAGTCTCTCTGGGAATCATTATTCACACAAGTTCCTTCACCCTGACCTGTAGTCACTTTCCACACCCCACCTCTCAAAGGCTTTTGCTTTGGGCAAGGGAAGACCAGCTTTGTGGACTGTGTCCCAGAGAGAGACATGTAGGTATGTCCATGACCCAGAGTCTTCTGCCTTTGTGAGTCCTCTTCACATGTGCAGCCCCTCCTCGGAGACCCCACACGACCTAGGATATCAGCAATCCTACAACAGCATTCACCACGTTGTCTTGGGAGGCAGCTTGAGTCCGCCCCCACTTCCCCACACCAAAAGCCTGTGCTCCTGGCCCACATGTCTTCTGTTTTGTTCTCTCTGAGTTGCAGCACACATCACAGTGCCTAGCAGGCAATGGGCACTCACGTATCAAGGGCAAAAATGAGACCAACTATGAGATTACACCTATGTTGATACTTCTGCTAAAATACTTTTTGGCTATTTCCTTTTAAAAGAATGTAAAATTATGAAGACACAAAGGTCCTTAGGCTTTATATTTTTGAGCAGCTGGAGGGCTAGAAATCGCCACTGTACAGCCCCGCAGTTCAAAGGTCAGGGGAGGCTAAGCATCACCATCTTTGATCTATAGTCTATATAAAAGAATGAAAGGGCAGCAGAGACTAGAAGTTGATGAAAATAAGCATCTTCTTTCAAGTTCACAGCAGTGCTTTTGTGATCTCTTAAGTTAATAGGAATGACCTGTCCATGCACGCTGCACAAAATTTGGATGTCACCATGTCTGTCTGTGCTACAAGCTCTTGGCACATATCTGGGCTGAACACCCCAGCAGCACTGTCCCAAAGCCCTGCAGCATTTCCAGAGAGCCAGCAGTGGGCTCCAGCCACTGCTCACTTCCAAGCCATGTGCATATTTTATCTTCTGGCAGATTAGTTGTTTGGTCACTGTCACAGAACTTCAGGTTTGGGGGACATTTAGAAAGACAAAAGAAATAATTTCCTTTTGTTCTTGAAATGACATATATTCACTGGTAAGTATATGTGTCCTCATCAAAGAGTTGTTTCCAAGCAGATTCGGAATATGCAGAACTATAATTATAATCCAGGATATAGCAGTTCTTTAGGGATCGTGTAGCTGCAGATTCAGGTTCCATCATGTAGTGTCTGTGTGACCTTGAGTTACTCAGTCTCTCCAAACTTGACTTTCTTTCTATGGAAAATGGCCTTGTAGTGTGAAGAGGGTATTTTGAGTGCTAGGAAAGTGCTCATCCCTCACTCCTGGTGTTTCTTTCCACGTGGAAGACCTCGTCCCTTCCGCTTCTGCTCTCCCCATTATTAGATCCAAGCTTATAGCCTCTCTCCATTATTCCCTCCCTCACTGAATTTATTGACCCAATTGGTGGGCATGGAACAGCATGTGTAGTGTATCCCCTCCTGGATCCTCTCTCCTGGGGGCCAGCTGCGTAGAAGGAGGAGGGCTTTTCTGCCAAGGCAGGCTGCCTCTGAGGAGGTTCCCGGTCATCCCTGCCTCCTGGTATTTATGTCTTTGTGCAAATCTCCCCTCCAGTCGAGTGTGGGCTGACCTGGTGACTTGCTTCTTATGAACACAATGTGGCAGAAGTGATGGGATATTGCTTCTGAGTCTGGGTTACCAAAAGGTGGGGACCCTGTCTCTCTGGCCTTCTCTCTCCTCTCTGTCATGGAGCCCTTGTTCTGGAGGGAAGCAGGCTGCCCTGGAGGAAGTAGTCCCATGGAGAGGTTCCTATGGCAAGGGGCTAATGTCTCTGGCAACAGCCAGGAAGGAGCTGAGGCCCACAGTCCAACAGCCTGAAAGGAGCTCAATCCTGCCAACTGTCAGTGATAGGAAACCAGTCTTCACCCCGTTGAACCTTTAGATGACCACAGTGTAGAAGGAATCTGGGGATGTGAGTAGCTGCTGAACTTTGAGATCACTTCAAGAAGAGGACAGGCTTTCCCATGTGATCACAGTGGCATGCCCATGCCACTTTGGAGGGAAATGGAAAAAGAAACTAAGAGAACAACCAAACAGAAAAGAATGAAGAAACAAGAATTCAAAAAAATGAGGAGAGGCTTAGGAACCTCCAGGACACCTTTAAACATTCCAACATCCGAATTATAGGGGTATCAGAGGGAAAGAGGGAAAACAACAACTGGAACAGTTATTTGAAAAAATAATAAAGGAGAACTTCCCCAACCTGGCAAGGAATATAGACTTCCACGAAGTCCAGGAAGATCAGAGAGCCCCAAACAGTTTGGACCCAAGGACAAACATGCCAAGGCACATGATAATTACATTAGCCAAGGTAAAAATGAAGGAGGGAATTCTAGAAGCCGCAAAACATAAGGGGATAGTTATCTACAAAGGAGTTCCCATCAGAATGTCAGCTGACTTCTCAAAAGAGACCTTGCAGGCAAGAAGGGGCTGGAAAGAAGTATGAAAGGCAAGGACCTACATCCAACATTGCCCTATCCAGCAAAGCTTTCATTTAGAATGGAAGAGCAACTGAAGTGCTTCTCAGACAAGGCCAAGTTAAAGGAGTTCATCATCACCAAGCCCCTTATTATATGAAATGTTAAAGGGACTTATCTAAGAAAAAGAAGACAAAAAATAGGAACAGTAAAAAAAGACATCCAACTCACTAGTTAGTAACAACCATACCTAAAACAAAACCAAATTAAGCAAACAAATAGAACAGGAACAGATCCACAGAAATGGAGATCACATGGAGGGTTAGCAACAGGGAAATGGTAGGAGGAGAGAGAGGGAAAAGGTATAGAGAATAAGTAGCATAGATGGTAGGTACAAAATATACAGAAGGACGGCAAGAATAGTATGGGAAATGTAGAAGCTAAAGAACTTATGACACATGGACATGAACTAAAGGGGGAGAATGTGGGTGGAAAGGGGTGGGCAGGTTGGAGGGGAGGGAAGGGGAAAAATGGGAATACTGTAATAGCATAATCAATAAAATATATTTTTAAAAAGAACGAGAAACTAAGAGTATTATTGAACAGTTAAACACTTTCCAGAAAGTATTAACAAGGCTACAGTCATTTGGATACCCTCAGTGTTTTCTTAATTGTTCTTTCTCAGTTGTGTGTTTAAATGGGCACACACTGAATTTTGAAGCTTTGGCCAGTCCTGGACATTTTTCAAACATGGTCTAGGAGTGGACACTGCATGTGTGGCTTCTCTCTAGGAGCCACAGCCCCCTGGAGGGAGCGAGGTGGGCACTGCCTGACCCCCTCTGGAGACACAGTGGAGCTCTGTGTCTCCAAATCTGGATTTTACAAAATACAGCAGATCAGTTCCTACTGGTGGTTTTACCCTGGGGACTGACATGGAGAGCAGTTCTAAGAGATATTTTTTAAAAAATCATTAGGTTCACCAGAATTCAAGCTGGCCCATGATATTTGGATTTCATCCATTTTAAAATTCCTAATACTTTTCACATCCAGTGATCTCTGGCTTCTAATCCAGTTGTCTACACCGTGAATTTAGGAAGAAATAAACATGTATTTGTCCACTGAAGACATACGTAGAGTTCTCTCTTATTCTTGGGTTTTGGGGCAAACGCTTGCAGCTTCTTGAGTAAAAAAGAAAAGCACAGTTGATAAATTTCCCATCCTTTAGGGAGGCCCACGATTTTGAATAACCCCCCAGTTTCTGCTACCCTCCTCTCTCTGTTTCCTTTGGGCCTACCTTGGTGATATACGTATTTTCATATCTGCATTAGATTACATAGGGTAATCAAAAGTCACAGGTGATAATTGTTAAAAAACATTGCATTTTAGAAAACATCTAATTGTAGTATACAGTTAATATATAGTATGCATACACAGTTGATTTATAAAAATACTTGTCAACTAATTAGGGTACTGTGTTAGTTTCCTATGTTCCTGTGACAAATTTACACAAACTCAGGGTTTAAAACAACACCTTGTTTTCTACCCCACCGTTCTGGAGGCCCGAAGTCTGAAATGGGTCTTGCTGAGATAGAAATAAGGTGGCAGCAGGGCCAGCTCCTTCTGAAGACTGGGGTTGGGGCGAGAGCGTTGTATCTGCTCTCTCGCCTTCCCCAGTTTCTGGATGTCATCCACACTCCGTGGCCCACAGCCCCGCATCTCCCCAGCCTCAGCTTCCACCACCGTGTTCCCTTCGATTCAGACCCGGGTGCCTCCTTCTTCCACTCTTACCGCCCCTTGTGGTTCCATGGAACTCCCGCAGGCAACCCAGGAAAACCTCCCTGTCTCTAGGCCCTCGTCTCTCTGCAAACTCTCGGTTGCCTGGAAGAGAACTTACTCACAGGTTCCCAGGTTGAGTCTGTGGGCATCTCCGCGGGTGGAGGGGGCGTCAGTCTCCTCACAACGTGCACTCTGGGAAGAACGTGTATTTCGGTGTCACAATAGGAGAGACTCCCAGTGTCTCTAGCTGAACGTAGGTATCAAGGCCAGGATGTGACAAAGTCCTTATTGTTATTGCTATTGTTTAGAAAAGAAATATCAAATTTATTGTTTTCTTTTACATTTCCAGGAAAAATCTTCATAATTCAACTCAAACAGAGCATTTTGGTGTGCCAACTTGCCCTACGATAGGAGGAATCCCTGTGAATTCATAAATAACCTGTTCAGTCAAGAAATCATTAGGAACCAACTGGTTCAGACCACCCAAAACCATGGGCCTTGCTGTGATGAAGCAGCAGCAGACCGGTACAGATTATTATTACCTGTGCGCACGCACTCCATGTGAAATAAAGGTCCATTTAACACCTTTCCAAATCTAACCCAATCAATGCAAAGCTGACACAGAGGCAAGACCTGCCAGCCTGCTCTTTTGAGTTTATCTGCCTGTGGATTTTATTTAATTTTTTGACATACGTTCAATGGCATAAATTCCTCATGACCTGTCAGTGTTGCTTCTGCCTGAATGAACTTCAAGATCATTAACGATGGCCACTGCAGGCCCTTCCCCTGTGCAGGCGTCTCCACGGATTCCTCACTGCCCCATTTACTTTGCCTGTGTTGTTTCTCCTTTGTCTGTTGTATGAACATCGATCAAAATGTTCTCTTCACTTTTTCCTGAATAGAGGCGATTTCCAGCACCCCTATTGTTTTCATCTTCTTGCCTTCTGCCTTGTCTTCTACAGGAATCTTGAGTCTCAACTGACAACCCAAATCAACATTATTTGCTGAATAATCTGGACTTGGTGAACCCTGTAACACTCAGAATGCAGGCTGTTTGCTTGCTGTTTTGAGCAGACTCTTTTAATTTGTGGCAAGGTGCAACTTTGAAATGTTAACTAATGCACTATTTTTTTTCTAGTAACTCTTTGCCCCTGTTCCTTCCTTCCTTTTCAGACAGCAGGCAGAGCATTAGGGTTTCATTAACTTGTCCAAAAAATGATGATATAGCCAAACCAAGGAGTTAATTCTTGGTGTTTGGTTTTCAAAACGCCAGCCTTTGAATTTCACAAGGCAAGGGTTAGAAGGACCCAGGGGTCACAGAGCCCACCAGTTCCGGTGAACTGTGAACAGGATGTACGAGTGTGCGTGATGCCCTGAGGATTCAGGCTTCCCAAGGGGCTGTGCGGGGACGTGGGCAATGTCAGCTTGTCCAATCCTCAAATTTTCTGTGTCCCCTTTTCTCGGAGGGATTTGTCTACAGACACATTTACTCTCTGTAAGGTTTCTTCTTGTTTTCTTTTCACACTTGCCCTTTTCCCACTCCTCTCCCACCTTATTCACCGCTGTCCTTGTTGTGGAGGAAAAAACCCTGAGTGTCCAACCAGGGGACGATCCGGAATGCTGATATTGAGAAGGCAAACTGCTCTGATGACTGGCAAGCACATCCTCTTATGGTTTAGACGGTTTTGATGCTTCACTCCAAGCCACATTGAAGACCTACTCAGGATTATTCAAACCAAACTCTGATGACACACCTCTCAGCTATGTTGGGATGTAATTTTAAAAGTTCACAAAATTGAAAGACATCGCTATAACAAAATCTATTCCATTTCCAGCTATACTTTATTTTATGTTTTTAAAAACAAGTCTCTTCAGTGTCCGTTTCTAAAAAGAGGAATAACATTAATTATGGCCTCTGTCTCATCCTAGCAACAAGTATTATTCACTCATGAAGAGATGCACTAATTAGGAAAAACAAACTAATCCTGTCCATTTCATTGAGAAATAATTTTCTGGTAGAATTTGTATGTTTAGCAAAATTTTAAATGTACTTCATTTTTATTAATTGTGCACTAAATGAGAAGTACTATCACATTTTATCTGAAGAAAATAAAAAATCTGAACTTGTACAGTCACAGGAAATTAAAAACTAATGCCAATTTATACCTTTCTTCAGTCAATTATGAGATAGGCTTATTTAGCAAAATTGTTTCACATATTTCTTTTATTTTTTTAAGATTTTATTTATTTATTTTTAGAGAGGGAATGGAGGGAGATAGAGAGAGAGAAACATCAATGTGGGATTGCTGGGGCTCATGGCCTACAACCCACGCATGTACCCTGACTGGGAATGGAACCTGCAACACTTTGGTTCGTAGCCTGCGCTCAATCCACTAAGCTACACCAGCTAGGGCCTTCACATATATTTTTTATATTAGGATAATGTTCTGTGGGAAAAACGAAATGAAAATACAAGCTGAACGAACATTTTAAAACAAGATACACGTGGGCATTTATGTTTTTGAATGGACAATGGTGATTACCAATTTCCTTTGGGATTTATATTTCATTGGAAACATGTAAAAGAATGCAGTAACAACTTTATTTAGATGTTCAATATTTATAATGGGCTGGAAGTCCCATCTAGGAACTAAATTTGTGATTTAAAAATATACATGTCAACTTAAATGGGGTGTGCACAGTCTTTTGAAACTATTTTAGGAAATAGGTGAGCAAAAAAGGTTGAGGACCAGATCATAAGCACCACCCATAATGATTTAAAAGCCAGATTTCAAGTGAGATTAATTACCCATAGGCTGGGGTTGTGGACAGCATCATTAGGAAGAACAACTGACTTGCCCCTCATGGTAGATGGGGCTTCCCGCTGGGGATCATAGAACCTGCAAAGTGCTGTGTGAGGACTGGCAGAACCCCAGCCCTCACTCTAGTCCTCAGCACCTGGGAGCAGGTGAGGCATGTATGGCAGCAGGGGAGTAGGGTTGGCTGCGTGGGATTTTGTAAGGTTCTGTTCATGTGGTTCTTCCTACTGTCCCTTCTGGGTTCAAAGCCCAGTAGCCCAGAGCAATTACCTTTCTCCTTAGTACTGTTTCGTTTATCTGCCTTCTCTGGCTCACTATTCCTCCTGCCCCAGTGAGGATTCCTTAGAACATCTCCCACATAAAGTGGCTGTGCTCCAATTCTGTCTCTAAAGGTCTACATTTGGGCCATCTAAACCAAGACAGGCACCAAAAGTTACTTTCTTAAACAGAACGAATTTAATTCCAATTTCCTTTAAAATGCACTTATTGAATGCATGCTGGGTTGGCTCTAGGGATGCTCGATAAGTATTCATTGATTAATTAATTTTATGGATTGGCCAGGATTGTCATCTGTTCTTTTCTTCTACTGAATGTCCATAAAGTGATTTTGGAAAAACTGACCTTGACGAAATTAATCTTTACAAGGGACAATATGTGAGGTGAGAAGCTGACCTGTCAAAAGTCAGAAAGCAAGTACATAAACAGAATAAAAGTTGAGTATTTGATTCAATTCATTTGGAATAACTGTAATTTTCCAGAAAACATTTTTTTCCTTCCTATGAAACTTGCTGCTGCTCCTCATACCGACCGGGAACCATAAAATCATCCATGTGTAGTGTCTGGTTTTAAAACAGCAGTTAAGCTTTGTTTGTAAGGGCAAAGAAGAACCACATTCCATTCTGCAGTTAAGAGGAAATAAGCAAGTTCCCTCCCCTAATGTTCATCATGGCTCATGCAAATGCTGGTAATGCAGTTATATAAATGTCTAGCTGAGGTGTGGAGTGCTGCCTTTCTATTTAAATGTAACACTGTAAAACATCTCATTAGCATATTCATTTGTTTGTAATAGTAAAATGTTATAAAGAAGGCTCTACAGAGCAAGGTTTAAAACAGAGTCTTTGGATGTGGGAATATACAGCCTACTGAGTATTTGGCCTTGACATTTGAGCACAGGGGTAAGTTTATAAGTATAATTGGAAAAAAAACCACATGAGAGAGAAATACTGTGTTAGTAACTCTAGTAAGTTATTTACAAGTTTACAAGTACAGCCACAGGGCCTGGAGGAGGTCGAGTCTCAAACATCTCTTGCATGGTTCCTTCACATGTGTGACCTTGAATGAGCTGTGTCCTCGTCTTTCCATCAGAGAAGATGGGGCCCATTCGTTGCACTTAGAGTCATCACTGGGCTATTGGTGTCAGCTGGTTGGTTTTTGATGCTCAAAAATGACTGGATCAGTTTTTTTCTTTACCACAATGTTGCAGCATTTTAAGAAGGAACAGATGGGGTCAGAAAGAAAGAGAGAAAACGGTAAGGCAGTGCTGGCTGCTTATGTCTGGGCTGGAAAGAAGCTCAAGTATCATCTAGCATTTAAAAATCATTATTGGGCTCTTACTGTGTGCTAGGCGTTGTGCTAGACACTTTAAAGGGATGACCTCACTCCACTGTGTCATCAGTCTGCAAGGAGGGCAGAATGGTCTACATCTCATAGATGAAGAAGCAGGCTCCAGAGGTGGCCAGCATTTTAGACAAGAAGTCAAACAGCAAAGATTTGTTATGATTTCTTTTAGCATCTTTTGCTTAATTTTTATCAGATAACTCTATTAATTGATATATAGCACCAGTATGAATTTTGAGCTTATTTTACTGTGGGAAGAACACTTAACAGGAGACCTAACTAGTGAGATTTTGAGTGAACAGTACAGTGTTGTCCACCAGGTCTCTGGAACTTACTCATTTGTTGATCTAAAACTCTGTGTCCTGAGATGACTAACTCTTCATTTTTCCACCCCCTTCGCCTCTGACAACCATTGTTCCTTCTACTCTATGTCTGTGAATTTGGCTGTTTTACATACCTCATATATATGAGATCATGCAGTGTTTGCCTTTCTGTGAATGGCTTATTTCTCTTAAACTAATGTCCTCAAGGTTCAGCCATGTTTTCACAGACTGCAGAATTTCCCTGTTTCCTATGGCTGAATAATATTCCAGGGCACGTATATGCTACATTTTCTTTATTCACGTGTCTCTTATGGACACTTGGGTTGTTTTCACATCTTGGCTCTAGTGAACAGTTTCCAGTGACCATAGGGGTGCCAATAGCAATTTGAGGTCCTGAATTTAATACTTTTGGATAAATACCCAGAAGTAGAATTGCTGGACCATGTGGTGATTCTATTTTTAATTTTTAAGGAGTCTTCATAGAGTTTTCTGTAGTGACCACCCAATTTTTCACTCCCACCAACAGAATGCAAGAGTTTCAATATCTCCACATCTATGCCAATATTGCTATTTTTTTATAACAGCCACCCCGACAGCTGCAAAATGATAATAAGTCTTGATTTCTATTTCTCTGATAATTAGTGGTGTGAGCATTTTTTCCTATTGCTGTTGGCCATTCGTAGGTCTTCTTTGGAGAAATGTCTATTAAGTCCTTAGTCTGTTTTAGAAAACAGGTTAGTTTTATATTATTGTGACATTGTGGCTCAGAGGGTTGGGTATCAGCCCACAGACTGAAAGGTGGCAAGTTCCATTCTCACTTAGGACACAAGCCTATGTAGCAGATTCAGTCCACAGTCAGGGTGTATTCGAGACGGGATCAATCAACGTTCCTCTCTCACATTGATGTTGCGTTCCCTCTCTCTCTCTCTCTCTCTCTCTCTCCCTCCCTCCCTCCCTCCTCCTTCTCTCTCTGCCTCTCTGTCTCTCTCTCTGTTCCCATCTTTCTAAAATCAATAAGCATGTTCTTGGGTGAACATTAAAAAGAAGAGAAAATTGGAACCTAACTTTAAAAGTAAAACAAAACATCTCAGATCCAAAGGTAGGAGCAAGTCCATAAAACTATATAACAAAACAGAAGTAAAACATAATAATCTTGAATTGGCAAAACCTTCTTAAACATGAAGTCAAAAGCACAAGCAAGAAAGAAATCAAACTCTACCTTAACCCAAACCCTAACACCAAACCCATCCATAACCTCTCACATTAAGCCATATATTCAACCCTAGTCCCAGCCCAAACCTGTACCTCCAACTCTAACCCTAATTCTGACCCTGGTCCCTACCCTAACCCCAACTCTAATCCTAACATGAATGCAAACCCTAAACTGGACTCTGACACTAACCTCAAACCTGAACCTGAACTTAAACTTGACCTCTCACCCCAAGCACAAACGGACTGACACAGTCACTGCTGCTATTCTGCATGCTTAGGATGCTCCCCTTGGAGGAACAGGTAATGCTGAGAAGCCCTTCCATCTGTCTCTGCCCAGAGGAGGTTCCTAGGTCTTGAGCATCGACCATTTGGTCCCTTTGTTCTTTTTTTTAAGATTTTATTTATTTATTTTTGACGAGAAAAGGGAGGAAGAAACAGAGAGAGAGAGAGAGAAACATCAATGTGTAGTTGCTGAGGGCCATAGACTGTAACCAAGGCAAGTGTCCTGACTAGGAATCAAGCCAGCGATGCATTGGTTTCCGACCCGTGCTCAATCCACTGAGCTATGCCAGCCAGAAGTGTTCTTTTAATCTTGAATTTTCAAACCCCAGTTTGCCAGTCTGGTCAACAGTCCTCATGAAAAATGGTGTTTATCTCTCAGTGTCCCTGATCTACCTCACTGTAGGTAAATAATCATTGCCAGTTTGAAGGCATTTCTGAATTGATATATACATCTAAACAAATTAGCTTTAAAAAACTAAACCAAAAGTATTTCTGACATACTAAAGTGTAGAGTACAATTTAACACACACATATATTTCACCACCTAACTTAGGGTTATAATGAACTTACACTGAAAAGAAAAGCCTGCCCTTTGATTGGTTTATCAATTTTTATAATTTTATGATTTCATAAAGTCTCCAATATTACAAAACACCATACATTACATATGTTATTGTTCTAAAGCTTCCATCACGTATAACAGTGTTATTCTAAACACTAAACATTACATGTAATGCCTAAAATGTTTCATAAATGGACAATGCATTGATTTTACTTCCTGTTAACAAAGCATAGTGGGGACTAAATATATTCCTCAAAGCATTGATAACCTTGTGACTCTGGACACATATAAATGAATCTTGTTGTGAATACAAATGATGAGGAGTGTTCATAGGATCATTTAATTTCCTTTGATGAAAGAAAATTCAGCTCCTACTGTTGATGAAATTCATTCTGGAAATCCTGTTCTCATTTTTCATCAGTACAAAAGGACAGATGGTTGGGTAACATGAAGAAATAAAGACATTAACGTTCTCCAGTTGCCAATTCCTCTTATTTCCAAACCGTGAATAAGCAGTAAGAAAGCTGTTGGTCCAGTAAAAGAAAATGAAACAACAAAGCATGATGAGGATGACGTGGGTGGCTCTGTGCTCAGGAGAGATTCGTGAGGGGTGGACGCTACTGCGGACGAGCTGAACTACTCTGTGGTGTCTGGAAAGGACGGTCACCATGTAGACGCTACTGCATGCCATTAGGGAGAGAAAGAGCACATCCTGAATGAACACTGTACTGAGAATTGTCACAGCTACTTGGTGATCATATGTACTGACCTTCCAAAAAAAACCATAATACCCAGATGTAATATCAGTGGTATTCCTGTTGGCCACAACTCTTAAGATAATCTGATAATAGATTAGCATGTTGATGACCCAGCAGGAAAATATGGAGGGTTGAATGAGTGTAGAGAGGTTGTTTTTGAGCCAAGTCCACTTACCACCTCTCACAGTAATGGCCACCGCCTGAAACACACTCTGGAGGGAGGTTGTGTACAGAGAAATACTCCGGGCAACTCTCTGAGTGTAGAGAACTACTTTACACCAGATGTCACCTATCTCAGGCGTCATTCCAAAGGAACTAATTATACTTGGAACCCCTCTGAATAGGAGGGTCAGGGCATTAGCCAAAGTTAAGTGGGCAAGGATCCCATCAGCAGGCTTCTTCTTGTGGGGCAGAGAGAAGAAGGTGTGCATGTATAAAGCAAACAGCAAGGAGTTCCCCAGGAAACCAGTACCAGTCTGAATGGCGAAGGAGGATCCCAAACAGGGTGTCTCTGGACATCAGTGAGTGTCTGTCTCTCTTAGATCTTCCAGGCAAGGACAGCACATCCTGCAGGCAAATCATTTGACTATGAATGTAAACATAAAAACAATGAAGACTGAGAAGTAGTTTCAAGTTTCAGGGACATATAAATGTAAAGGGGATGTAATAACAAGCCCTGTGGGGAAGGAAGTTATTTGTCAGAAACATAATTTCAATTTCAGGTATTGAGATGGAGTACAGTTTGCAAATGAATTTAGACTTGAAGTGAATACAATTAAGCATAAAAAAGGACAATGAGGAAGAAAAAAGAACAATTATACTCCTGAAAATGTGGACAGTAGCAAACATCTTAGAGACAGCAGAAATACTGTCAATAGCAGGGAAGTGGAGTGGTATATGCCTCAGAAGCAGGAAAATAGGACAATGAAGAAAATGACATATGAATACTGGTAAGAAAAAGGATTACATGTATACGTGAAAGAAATAAAACACTGTCGAGTATTTAAACTGGGCCCTGAAACAAGTGAATACAAACCGAACAGAACGTGCAGCCAAGACAGAGAAGCAAGGACAGCAGACAGAGCCTGCTGAGATGAGCCCTTGGGTGGGGAAGGGCCCCAGAGGGCTGGTCAGAGTGGGAGCCCGGGGTAGATCAGGGCACCAACTCGTAATGGGTTTCAGTCTGCAGTCCCATGTGTGTGAGTGAAATAATCGACTCAGGAAAATGTCTCAGTTCTATGTTAGGAGATTTTTAGAAATCAAGTTAAAGAAGAAAACTGAAAATAACCATGAACACAAGCAGAAATGTAAGAATGAGAAAAGAAAACTTTAAAAATGGGAAATTAACCAGCAAAAAAGGAAAGAAAAAATGAACAACAAATTCTTGAAGCTCATATTTCAAAGTAGGCTGATTGTGAGTAAGAGCGAATACCCAGAAAGAGGATGACACAAAGCAACACACAGCTGTAAGATTGAGTTCACATTGGGAATGGAGAGAACAAAAGGAGGAGCAGAAGCTCTGGAAAACACTCACCATCCCCTTGCCTCCCCTAGCCAGCAGTCACAGCAGGATCCTGACCACAGCAGGTCTCCTGACCACAGCAGGTCTCCAGTAGGCAGCCCTGTGCAGGGGGTCCCTCTCAGCTGTGCTTCAGGGCAGCAGCAGGAATCCGGGTTATAAGGAGGGGCCTGAGTGACTTCATCTCCCTCTGGGCACCAGCCACTTTGTTATCCAAGCTGGAAATTGCCTTGTGGACAGTGACTCAGCCTGGCATGTCCACAGGAACCTAGCTGCTGTCCCCAGTGCACTGTGTCCCCTGTTACCTTATTAGGATGAGCAATTACAACTCTGCCATCTCCTCCTGAGCTGACACATGGCCCCTGGGTGGAACTAAGTGCTCAATTACTCCTTGGGTTCCCAGAGCAATGACGGGAAGCTCATCAGAAGTTCATGCTCCCTCCCTGCTAACAGTGATGCGTTTCAGTGTGACACTGGCCACAGGGCATCAGCCCTGAACTGGGTGCTGACTGGCTGCTCAGGGCTGAATTGCAAGTTTAAGAGACGTTCCCACAAAAGAAGCACCTTGCATTGTCTTCTTCCGTGACCAAAGCTGAAGTTTTATTTCAATTCCCAATAATTACTTAATGATGTCACTTCAACACCTTTAAACAACAGGAAAAATGACCATTTTGTTTAATTTAAGCTTCCATTTTGAAATGATTCTCCATTCACAGGAAAATATAAAGGTAGTACAGAGACCCCCACTCACCCTTCCTCCGTTTTCCCCAGTGGTGCATATCTAAAAATCACAGTCCCATGTGATTATGGTGACTGTGAGATGTGCAGCTGTAGCCTCACGTCCTGTAACCATGGGGCACACTCGTGTGATGACCACCTCCATCCACACGCAGGACTCTTCCAACCCCACCAAGGCTTCCGTCCTGCTGCCTCTTCATGCCCCACCAAACCCACGGCCACGGTCCTCTGCTCCATCTCTGTCATTTTGCTTTTTCAGCAGTGTTGTAGTCATATAATTACGCAGCTTACAATCTTTGGGATCAGCTTTTCATGGGCATTATTCTCTGAACATCTCCTATTGTCCCATGTATCAATAGCTCGATCATTCCTATTGTCCAGGGAGATTCCTCATGTGGATGCACCACACTCTGCTTAATATTCCCAAATGAAGGACGGTAGAGTTGTCTTGCAGTTTTGGTTGTTAGAAATAAAGAAGTGTGTCTATTACAGGCACAACTGTGTTCAGGACTCGGGGCGAACAGAAGTTTTCATCTCTCTGAGATGAATGCCCAAAATGCAATGATGGATTGCATGATATGCATGTATTCCATTTTGTACAAAACTGAAACCTGTTTTCAGAGTGGCTACATCTCCTCACATTTCTAGCAGCCATGTGTGAGAGATCCAGTTTCTGTCCATCCTGTCCCACCTTGTGTTGTCATTATCTTTGTTAAACTGTATGAATAACACATGACATAGAATTCACCATCTTAACTGTAAGTCCACAGTACAGTGGGGTTTCCTATACTCACCCGGTTGTACACAGAGCTTCAAAACCATCACATCTTGCAAACCAAAAACTCCATCTTCATGAAACGAAAACCCTTTCCACTTTTCCCCCCCACACACGGGTAACTACCATTCTCCACTCTGTTTATATGAACTTGACTTCTTGAGATACCTCATATGAGGGGCTCACTCAGTGTTTGTCTCTTCATGGCTGGTTGATTGCCCTTAGCTTAATGTCCACATTGTAATATGGACTAGGATTTCCTTCTGTTTTAATGATCTACCATTGTACGTATGCATCACATGTGGTTTTTCCTTTCGTCCATCTCCAGACACATGTTTTTCCACTTCTTGAATGTCATGCCTGGTGCTACTATGAACATCATTGTGCAAATATCCCTTCAAGTACTGTTTGCTATTGTTTCCAAACTGACCTGAAAGTGAAATTGCTGAATCATCTGGCAGTTCTATTTTTAATTTTGGGGGAATGGTCATACACTCCCACAGTGGTTTTAACATTGATCTCTGAACTTACAGCCTCAGTGCACAGCCAGCACTCTCCGACCATGGAGGCCCCTCTCTAGGGGTTCTAGAATCCCACACACGATGCTCTTGCTGCGTAAGAATGTTGTGTAGCTGCACATCAATTGGGGCTTCAGATACAGGGAAGCAGAAGGACACACGTTAATCCAACCATAAAATAAAGCCTGCATCCTGGTTCATATAGGAAGACTGCACCCCTAATTATCTAATCATTACTAAGTCCCCTTGTTACAACGTCTAGAGAGGCTCAGTTTCATCCCCACATTGTCCTGGCTATCTTTTTCCAAGATCTCCACAGGGAAGTGACTCTGGGTGTCATGACAGACAGGGATATTATGACATCATCATTTGAGCTCCAGCAATTCTAAGAAAGAAGTTACCAGTGAATTAGGAAGCAGAATATTTAAGAGCACTTTTTGAGGAAAGATTAGCAGGGACTCAGAGACCCCCTTGTGAGGGCCCCTCACGTTAGAGATAAAGATGGAGTCCACAGAACAGGGCCAGCATCATCAGTGAAGGGCACTGACCCCTGGACCTGTACTTCCTGTCCTCTGTCCTTGCCCAGACTGTGAAATGCCTTTCCAGATTTGGGGGCATTAGCCCTCTGTCCATGTAGGGAGGGAGGAAGGAGGAGCAAGGACAAAGGGGGACCTTGGAAGCAGGTGAGAGACTCTGTGGAATCACCATGACTTTCTGCCACGTTTGGGGTATTCCAGCTGTGGCCTAGGAGGGGCTGCAGGGGCACTGCTGGTCCTGGGGGCACGAGGCCCCTTTTCAGCCAGCCTCCATCTCCTCAGCCCGTACCCACACTCCTCCCACTGCAGGTAGGACTTTAGGAGATGGTTTTTGGAAAGGGGGGTCCTCCCTGTTCTCAGATGTGCAACAGCTGGAACAGCCTGGCTCCATGCCTGCTCAAGGCTCAGGGGAAGGAACACAATTTTTGTCCTCCACTCTCTCATTTACTTCAAAACCTTACACAAGGGATTCAATACACAGATGCTTGTTGTGCTTTCTGAAGAATCTAGAGCCACTAATGTATGACTGTGTTTTCAATACTCATGATGTACAGTAGCACGGTAACAAAAAAAGAAAAGGACTTCTTATTCCACATTCCAAGGCGTAGAAGTGACCAGTTCTTGACTTTATGTGAGGGTCCAGATATGCCAAGTCCCCACGTGTTGAAGACCCCCAGCAGGTATGCACTGGGCCTGGCCTCCCCTGCCCCTTGGCCCACCGGACCTCTCCAGAACCTGGGTCACAGCTGAGAGGAGATTCCTAGTGGCCCCTTCTCAAGTCAAACTTCCCCCAGATTCACCTCTCTCAGCATGATATATGGAGCCACAAGGTAGAACTTGTGACTGCTGTTAGGGTTGCTACCAATTTCAGTGTGTGTTCTGTCACTGTGTTATATAGGAAAGAGGAGAATTTTACTTTACATTTGAAAGAATTGGGTGCTAGGAGATGTACCTCATCTGGAAGGACTTTGGGTAGATCATTTGTCAAATCTGCATAAACTCCTTGAAAGCAGAGCCCTGCGGACGTGTGTGGAGCAGGCCGGGGGGCCTGCAGCTGGGCCCTATACTGTGTTTTTGGGGCTTCTGCCACCAGGTTTTACCAACGTGGTGTTGCTGACAGGTTGATGGGAACCTCCTTGTTCTGCCCTTTGATTTGGCTGATGGCTGACAACCCTGGGCCTGGGCAGGGCAGAGACAGCAGCTCCCTAAGCATGTGTCCGTCACGTAAGAAGAGTTGAGTTACCCCAGCTCAGTAGCTACAGATTTAAATTCTGGGGCACACAGAGCTGGGGAAGCGGTGTGGTTGGGGTGAGAGGCCCCCCTGTGTGGGGGATTCCCTGGGAGGTGGGTTCTCCAGGTGAAGACTGCACCTACCCAAAATGAGCGCCCTGGGAGAAGGACTCACCTCCCAGACTGGTCTTAACTGCAGCCTTTCCCGCCCCCTGGACCCTTGTCCAAGGCTCCCACCCACACCCTGGTTTTTATGATCACCAAAGTTGGAAATCAGGTGCCTCCACTGATGCTGTGTGTGTGTGTCTGTGTGTCTGAACATGTGTGTGCAAAGATGAGTACTGTGGTTTGGTTCCCACAAACTTCCTTATAGGAATTCACTGCTTCACAAGAAAACTGGCTCTCTCTGGCTCGGGTTCCCCCACCCTCTCGGCACCACCACGCAGGTGCAAGAGGTGGGCACATCACCTGCAGCCTGACAGGCCATTCCCACTCCTATTAGTCCTTCATTTTCTCTACAGGAAGTGACTTTTTACCCTCAAGGCTGAAGATAGTGTCCCATGGTTTGTTTTTCTACACTCTAAGTTTTTTGTTAAGTTCATTGGTTTCTTTTTAATGGAGCATTTGAGTGGGATGAAGCAGCTTTTCATAGCATCTGAGGGATTTGTTTTTGGAACTGTGTCTTCAATGACCAGGATGCTCAGCTGTGCTTAGCCACTGTCCCCCTGCCCCTCTCTCCCAGCACTCTGGAAAAACACTCAGCAAAGCAAGGACAAGGGAACTTCCTCAAAGTGATCAAAGGCATCTACAGAACATCCCCAGCTAACAGCCACTCAGAAAGAATGGATGTTTCTCCCAAGATCAGACAGAAGACCAGAATGTCTAGTCTTGCCCTTTCTCTCAACACCATACTGGAGGTGCTACATGGAGAAATAGGGCAAGAAAGTTAAATGAAAGGAGTACAGATTGGAAAGGAAGAAGGAAAATTCTCTATTGAAAGATGATATGATCCTATACATAAAAAATTTTAGGGAACCAAGTACAAATAATTGGAATTAATGAAGAAGTTTTGCATGGTTGCAGAACAAAAACAATGTGCAAAAAAGAACCATATTTGTCTGTATTTCTACTCTGAGATGAATTGTTTGAACCAAAATATTGGTTCAAAACAATATGTTGAATCTCTAACCATCTGCCAGGCAGGAGGAGAGGTCTCAGCAGGACTAGAACTCTGCTGGATCCTTGATCTCAGACTCTCCAGCCTCCAGAACAGGGAGAAAATTCTTTTCCATTGTTTAAGCCACCTCGTCTATAGTATTTTGTTTTAAGAGCTCACACTCCCTAACACAACTTGTAATAAAGAATTTGAAAGTAAATTGAAGAAAGCACATTTATTCAAGCAACATCAAAAAGAATATAATACTGAGAAATGTTTTCTAAAGAACTGCAGAACTTATACTCTAAAAACTACAAATACCATTGAAAGTACCGAAAGATGTAGGTGTGTGGAGAGACATCTGTGTTCACGGATCAGGCTGCTAACCGCTGCTAGATGGAAACAAACCCCCAAACAACGTGCAGGATCAACAGGAATGTTTCTGGAATCCCAAAACACTTCTCTGTAGAAACTGGCAATCCGATTCCAAAATTTATATAAAATCGCAAGAGACCTAGAATCGCCCACAGAAACCATGAGAAAGAAGAATGAGGTAGGAAGAGCTCTACTTCCCCATAGAAGGAATACAGTGCCCTCCCAGGCCTTATCTGCAGGCTCCATCCACAGTCTCAGTTGCCCATGCTCAAACCTGGTGGAAAATTAAAAATGGAAAATTCCAGAAATAAACAATTTATGTGTTTTGAGTTGCATGCCATTCTGCATAACATGGTGAAATCCTGTGCTGTTCCACGCTGTCCCTCCTGGGAGGTGAATCCTTCCTGGGTCAAGTGTAGCTACGCTGTCTACTCTACCTGCTCCTCAGTCCCCCAGGGGCCATGTCAGTCGGCAGATGGACTGCAGCACTGCACTGCTGGGTCCCAGTGACGCTTACAGAAGCCAAATGCTGTGTCACAAAGCCTCCACCTCACTCCACCTCATCGCAGAGGTGCCACACCATCTCACATCATCACATAAGGAAGAGGGAGTACAGTACAATGACATACTTGGAGGCAGAGAAACAAGATCCACATAACTCTTACTGCAGTAATTATTATTATAATTGTTCCATTTTATTCTTACTTGTTGTTAACCTCTTACTGTGCCTATTTCATCAATTAAACTTTATCATAGGTGTGTATTTATAGGAAAAACTAGCATGTATGTGGTTCCATACTTGCCATGGTTTGAGGCATCCACCTGAGGTCTTAAAACACATCCCCCGTGGGTAATGGGGACTGTAGTGTTACAAAGGAACAGGGATCAAGGCAGCATGGTTCTGGCAGAGAGACAGATGGTTGATTGATGGGATGGAGTTGAGGATCCAAAATAAACCCATACATCTACAGCAGGGGTGTCAAACTCATTGTCACCGGGGGCCACATCAGCCTCGCAGTTGCCTTCAAAGGGCTGAATGTACGTGTAGGACTGTATAAATGTAAGTCCTCCTTAACAGTTAGGTGAGAACTCGGTGCTGCCGCCAGGTAGAAGGAGGTGCCGGGCCAGGTAAAACAAGGCGGAGGGCCACATTCAGCCTAAGGGCCTTGTGTTTGCCACCTGTGATATAGAACAACAGGAAGAAGAAAGATCCCAAACATAAGGATGGTGTAAACAGCCTCTGGGACAACTTCAGAGGCCCAACATGCGCATCATAAGAATGCCAGAAGGAGAAGAGAAAGAGCAAGAAATTTGAAATCTATTGGGAAAAAAAAGGGAAAGAAAACTTTCCTAATTTGGTGAAGGAAATGGACATGCAAGTCCAGGAAGCACAGAGAGTCCCAGTTATGATGGATGCACAGAGGCCCACTCCAACACACGTCATAATGAAAAGGCCAAAGTTTAAAGATTAAGAGAGATTCTTAGGAACCAGAGAAAAGAAGTGTGTTACCAGCAGGTTGCCAGATGGGAGGGGGAAGGGGGAGAATGGATGTAGAGCGGAGGGGATTAAGAAGTACAAACAGGTAGCTAGAGAATAGCCATGGGGATGTAAATACAATATAGGAAATGGAGCAGCCAAAGAACTTATATGCATGACCCATGGACATGAACAATGGTGGGGGAATGGCTGGAGGTAGTTGAGGGGGGTGCTGGATGGAGGGAGGCAAAGGAGAAAAAGTGGGGATAAGTGTAATAGGATAATCAATAAAATGTAATAAAAATTAAAATGCACCTCTAGGGTGACTGTGGAAACTGAGTAGAGCCAGAAGACTAGATGACGGCCCAATATCAACATGAACGTCCTGGCTTCCAGGGACGCATTGTGACTATGTGGGAAGTCTTGTTTGTAGAAAATACACAGGAAAATATCCAGGGATGAAGAGGTATCAGGAAAGCAATTTTCTCACAAACCTATGTCCGGATTTTCTTTGGGATTGGTTCAAAATGGTAAAGAAAGATTGAATTTATAACTTCCCACTGAGAAAGGACCAGGCCTAATTGATTTTACTTGGTTAATTCTATCAAAGATAGAATTTAATTCAATAAAATTTAATTTTATTAAGAAATTAAAGTCAGAATTGTGCAAAATATTTTAGGAAATAGAGGAGGAAATACTTCCCAATCCATTTTATGCACTCAGCATAACTCGAACTACACAATAAAGAATAGAAAATCACAGGCCAGTATCCCTCATGAACACAGGTAGAAAAATCCTCCACAAAATATTCCCAAATTGAAGCAGCAATACGTAATAAAATAAGAAGTTGCTACTGTCTTGTGATGTGACCTTGGCATTTTAACTGCTTCGGGCCCTACTGTCCTCTTACACCCTTTGTGAGAACAGGGCCTGGAACATGATGGATGACAAATTCTCCACCCACTTCTCAGTGGCAGGCGTGGGGGCTGGGCCAGTAACACAACTGCAGCCCACCAGGCATGGCCATTGGGTGAAAGAGCAGAAATGTTATCTGTCTGGGAACAATCAGTTTCTCCCTTCCCAGGACTTGAATCTGGACCAGACACACCTGGTGACCAAAGGCTGAGATGATGGACCCTGTTGGCGGCACCCACAGTTCCCAAATCAGACTAGTCCTTGTCCTTTGGGCTGCCAGCTCTCCCTTCAACAGAGCGGGAGGGACACTCCGCACTGCAGCCAGTCCCCACTTGCTTGGGCAGTCAGAAGTCCTTTCTGTGGCTTGCAGTCAGCTCTTCTAACCAACACCAGAGGCTCACCACCTGAATTGGGAGAGAAGACACGGGGAAGTGGGTGGGGAGGCAGCACACTCAGGTGCGGTCCCTGACGGGCACAAGGGGATGTTGAATCCGAGGTGGAGGGTAACGGTGCCCTCGTGGGGGCAGTGGAGGCTGCAGCATGTACACGAACAGCAGGCCAAACTTCCCATGTTTCTGATGCCTGTCTGATCGTGTGAGCTGCTTTCCTGTCCCCAGAACAAAGGAGTGAGGAAAGACACTGTACCTAAGAGTGACTGGATATTGGGTGTTGGACTGGGACAGCTTTCAAGGCTCACCTCTCTCTGCCCTTCGTGCCCATGTCTGTGTGAGCTTGTGACAACGCTCAGCGTTCCCTCCTTGGGTGTGTAGGGGGTTCAGAACGAGAACACCATGGCTACAGTAGGAACGCTCTCCCTGGCTGACCCCAACCATAATAAAGGCTAGGCTGGTCTCCTTTCTCTGCCCTCCAAAGCCATTTTGGGGACAGCATGGTCTTACACCCACTGAAGGCATCAGCAGGAAGGTTTGGGGAATGAAAGGAGGTGGGAAGGAAGATGCTACTTCACCATTCCAGGCTGTGGAGCTGGTCAGGGTGACTCCACAGGGGACTGAAGGAGCTAAACAGGTGAGGACCTTCCAAAAGGTTGTGTGGGACCAAAGGGTGGGGCACAAAGAGAATGCCACTTGTGGAGGGGGAGGGTTTGTTTGTCTATGGACCAATCTCTCCAAGCTCAAAAGGGGTTAGTGGAGTTGAAGAACAAAGTCCACATCCCGTTTCCCCCTGGGCTCTGTACTAGTTGAGGTCCCTGCCTTAAATGTCAAACAAGGCTTCAGGTGGTTTAGCCACGTGCGGGTGGGGGCAGTTCTGTAGGAGGCTGTAGGAGGCTGAGTCACGAGGGTGGCTGTCAGGCTCTCAGGACGTTTTGTCCCACAGACTCCTGTCCAGGACAGGGCTCCAGGCCCTCATATTGATCACTGAGCAGCTTACACGTGGGCAATGCGAGGATCTAGGAAGTGGGAGGGGCTCGCATCGCTGCTTCACTCCACATGTCTGGGCCTCACTGGCGAGCACCGTGGCTCTGTGACCATGTCGGGTGAAGAGGCAGTGTTGCAGTGTCCACCCAAGTATTTGGGCTTTAGAGAAGGCTACTATGAAAATTGAGAAAATTACAAGTGGTGGCAAGGATGTGGAGAAATTGGAACCCCTGTGCACTGTGGATGAGATGCCTAAAAGGGAAAACCACTATGAAAAACAGCATCACCATCACTCAACAATTAAAAATGGAACTACCACATGATTCGGCAACTTCACTTCTATGTACAATTCAAAGGCATCGAAAGCAGGTCAGGAAGAGATAAGTATTTGCAAGCCTAAGTTATTCACTGCACAGCCAAGAGTTAGGAGACATGCAAGTGTCTACGGATGGATGAATGAAGAAACCACATGTGGTACACACATACAATGGAAGAGCCTTAAAACAGAAGGAAATCCTAGTCCATGTTACAGTTTGCACATTAAGCTAAGGGCAATCAACCAGCCATGAAGAGACAAACACTGAGTGAGTATCCTTATATGAGGCATCTTAAGAAGTCAAGTTCATAGCAACAGAGTGGAGAATGGTAGTCACCCTTGCATGGGGGAAAAATGGGAAAGGGCTTTCATTTCATGGGGAAGGAGTTTTCGGTTTGCAAGATGAGAAGGTTTTGAGGATCTGGGTTTTTTTTAAATATTTATTTATTTTTAGAGGGGGAAGGGAAGGAGATAGAGATAGAGAGAGAGAAAAAGAGAGAGAGAGACATCAGTGTGCGGTTGCTCGGGGTCATGGCCTGCAACCCAGACCTGTACGCTGACTGGGAATCGAACCTGCGACACTTTGGATCCCAGCCCATGCTCAATCCACTGAGCTATGCCAGCCAGGTGAGGCTCTGTTGAACAACATGGTGAGTATACAAAACCCCACTGCACTGTGGATTGACAGTTAAGATGGTGAGTTTTATGTCATGTGTTATGCACATAGTTTAACAAAGATAATGACAACACTGAATGTGGGACAGGATGGACACAAACTGGATCTCTCACACATGGCTGGTAGAAATGTGAGGAGATGTAGCCACTCTGGAAACAGTATTCAGTTTTCTACAAAATGGAATACATGCATATCATGCAATCCACCATTTCACTCCTGGGCATTCATCTCAGAGAGATGAAAACTTATGTTAACCCTGAATCCTGAACACAGTTGTGCCTGTAATAGACACACTTGTTTATTTCTAACAACCAAAACTGCAAGACAACTCGAATGTCCTTCAGCTGGGAATGTTAAGCAGAGTGTGGTGCATCCACATGAGGAATCTCACTCTATAATAGGAATGATCCAGCTATTGATACATGGGATGATAGGAGAGGTTCAGAGAATAATGCCCATGATAAAGCTGATCCCAAAGATTATAAGCTGTGTAATTATATGACTATAAAAACACTCTTGGAAAAGCAAACTGACAGAGATGGAGCAGAAGGCCGTGGCTGTGGGGTGGGTGTGGACATGAAGAGGCAGCAGGAGGGAAGCCTTGGTGGGGATGGAAGAGTCCTGTGTGTGGATGGAGGTGGCGGTCACACGAGTGTGCCCCATGGTTACAGGACGTGAGGCTACAGCTGCACATCTCCCAGTCACTGTACTCAGATGGGACTGTGATTATGAAAGATGCACCATTGGGGGAAGTGGAGGAAGGGTGAGTGGGGGTCTCTGTACTACCTTCATCTTTTCCTGTGATGGACAATGATTTCAAAATGGAACCTTAAACAAAATGGTTATTTTTCCTGTTGTTTAAAGTTGTTGAAGTGACATCATTGAATATTTATTGGAAATTCCAATAAAATCTCTGCTTTGGTCATGGAAGAAAACAATGCGATCTGCTTGTTTTGTGGGAACGTCTCAGAAACTTGCAATTCAGCCCTCAGCAGCCAGTCAGCACCCAGCTCAGGGCTGCTCTCCTATGGCGTGTCACACTGAAAATCACCCCTGTTAGCCGGGAGGGCGAATGAACTTCTGATGAGCTTCCTGTCATTGCTCTGGGACCCCGAGAAGTAACTGAGCACTTAGTTCCACCCAGAGGGCAAGTGTCAGCTCAGGAGGAGATGGCAGAGTTGTAATTGCTGATCCTAATAACGAAACAGGGGACACAGTGCACTGGGGACAGCAGCTAGGTTCCTGTGGACATGCCAGGCTGAGTCACTGTCCACAAGGCAATTTCCAGCTTGGATAACAAAGTGGCTGGTGCCCAGAGGGAGATGAAGTCACTCAGTCCCCTCTTCATAACCCGGATTCCTGCTGCTGCCCTGCAGCACAGCTGAGAGCGACCCCCCTGCAGCGGGCTGCCTGCGGAGACCTGCTGTGGTGAGGATGCTGCTGTGACTGGCGGCTCAGGGAGGCAAGGCTATGGTGAGTGTTTTCCAGAGTTTCTTCCCCTCCTTTTGTTCTCGCCATTCCCACTGTGAACCCAGTCTTACAGCTGTGTGTCCCTGGTTGTCAGCTTCTTTCCTCTTATTCGCTCTAATGCAAAATGGGGCTGCTTTGAAATACGAGCTTCAAGAATCTTTTGTTCATTTTTGTTTTCTTTTTTGCTGGTTAATTTCTCATTTTTAGAGTTTTCTTTTCTCTTTCTTACACTTCTGCTTGTGTTCATGGTTATTTTAAGTTTTCTTCTTTACCTTGATTTCTAAAAATCTCCAAACATAGAACTCAGACATTTTTCCTGGGTCGATTATTTCACTCACACACTGGACTACATACTGAAAGCCATTAGGTGTCGGTGCCCTGATCTACCCCGGGCTCCCTCTCTGACCAGCCCTCCGGGGCCCTTCCCCACACAAGGGCTCCTCTCAGCAGGCTTCTGTCTGCTGTCCTTGCTTCTCTCTCTTGGCTGCAAGTTCTGTTCGGTTTGTATTCACTTGTATTCAGGGCCCAGTTTAAATACTCGACAGTGTTCTATTTCTTTCACCTGTAATCCTTTTCCTTACCAGTAATCATATGTCATTTTCTTCATTGTCCTATTTTCCTGCTTCTGTGGCATATACCAGTCCTTTCTCCTGCTATTGACAGAATTTCTGCTGTCTCTAAGATGTTTGCTACTATCCACATTTTCAGGAGTGTAATTGTTATCATTTTTTCTTCCTCATTTTCTTTTTTTAATGCTTAAGTCTATTCCCTTTAAGTTTAAATTCATTTGCAAACCCTGATCCATCTGCATACCTGAATTTGAAATTATGTTTCTGACAAATAACTTTCTTCCCCACAGGGCTTGTTATTACATCCCCTTTACATTTATATGTCCCTGAAACTTGAAACTACTTCTCAGTCTTCATTGTTTTTATGTTTACATTCATAGTCAAATGATTTGTCTGCAGGATGTGCTGTCCTAGGCTGGAAGATCTAAGAGAGACAGACACTCACTGATGTCCAGAGACACCCTGTTTGGGATCCTCCTCGCCATTCAGACTGGTACTGGTTTCCTGGGGAACTCCTTGCTGTTTGCTTTATACATGCACACCTTCTTCGCTCTGCCCCACAAGAAGAAGCCTGCTGATGGGATCCTTGCCCACTTAACTTTGGCTAATGCCCTGACCCTCCTATTAAGAGGGGTTCCAAGTATAATTAGTTCCTTTGGAATGAGTCCCGAGCTAGGTGACACTGGGTGTAAACTAGTTCTCTACACTCAGAGAGTTACCCGGAGTATTTCTCTGTACACAACATCCCTCCAGAGCATGTTCCAGGCGGTGACCATTACTGTGAGAGGTCGTAAGTGGATCTGGCTCAAGAACAACATCTCTACACTCATTCAACCCTCCATATTTTCCTGCTGGGTCATCAACATGGTCATCTATTCTCAGATTATCTTAACAATTGTGGCCAACAGGAATATCACAGATGTTACATCTGGGTATTATGGTTTTTTTTGGAAGCTCAGTACGTATGATCACCAGGTGGCCGTGATATTTCTCAGTACAGTGCTCACTCAGGATGTGTTCTTTCTCTCCCTAACGGCGTGCAGTAGCGTCTACATGGTGACCGTCCTTTCCAGACACCACAGAGTAGCTCGGCTCATCCGCAGTAGCGTCCACTCCTCACGAAGCTCTCCTGAGCACAGAGCCACCCACGTCATCCTCATCCTGCTTTGCTGTTTCATTTTCTTTTACTGTACCAACAGCTTTCTTACTCTTTATACACACCTTGGAAATAACAGGAATTGGCAACTGGAGAACGTTAATGCCTTTATTTCTTCATGTTACCTGACAATCTGTCCTTTTGTACTGATGAAAAATGAGAAGAGGATTGCCAGAGTGAATTTCATCAATTGTAGGAGCAGAATTTGTATTCATTAAGGTAAATTAAATCATCCTTGAACCCTGTCAGTATTTGTCTTCATGACAAGAGTCATTTATATGTGTCCAGAGTCAGACGGTTATCAATGGCCTGAGGGATTTATTTAGTCCCCATTGTGCTGAGTGAACAGGAAGTAAAATCAATGCATTGTCCATTTATGAAACTTTTTACGCATTATATGTAATGTTTCGTGTTTAGAATACCACTGTTATATGTGATTTAAGCATCAAAACAATAACATATGCGATGTATGTTGTTTTGTAATATTGGAAACATTATAAAATCATAAAATTGTAAACTGTTTTTTTCTCCTGTCGATTTGATGTTATTTTGAAATATGTTTTATTGACTCTAGTATTATAGTTGTCCCATTCTCTTTTCTCCCCTTTATTGCCCTGTGCCCCGCACACCCCTTCCCACCTGCATTCCCCCACCTTAGTTCATGTGCATGGTTCGTACTTATACGTGCTTCAGCTTTTCCATTGCCTATACTATTCTTAACCCTCCCTGTCAATTCTCTACCTACAATTTGTGTGTCTTGTTCCCTGTACCTTTGCCTCCATTCTCCACCAACCCTCCCTTCTAATAACTGTCCATGGGATATCCAGTTCTGTGATTCTGTTTCTGTTCTAGTTGTTTGCTTAGTTTGTTTTTATTTATTTTTAGGCTCAGCTATTGATGTTGGTGAATTTGTTGTCATTTTAGTGTTTATATTTTTCATCTTCTTTTTCTTACATAAGTCCCTTTAACATTTCATATAATAAGGGCTTGGTGATGATGACATCCTTTAACTTGACCATATCTTGGAAGCACTTTATGTGTCCTTCCATTCTAAATGAAAGCTTTGCTGGATAGGGTTATCTTGGATGTACGTCCTTGCCTTTCATGACTTGGAATACTTCTTCCCAGTCCATTCTTGCCCACAGGGTTCCTTTTCAGAAATCAGCTCAAAGTCTTATGGGAACTTCTTTGTAAATAATTGTCTCCTTTTCTCTTGTTGCTTCTAGGATTCTCTTCTTAATTTTCATCTTGGCTAATGTAATTATGATGTGTCTTGGTGTGTTCCTTTTTGAGTCCAACTTCTTTGGGACTCTCTGAGCTTCCTGAGTATTCCTGAAAGTTTGTTTTCTTTGCCAGATTGGGGAAGTTCTCTTTCATTATTTCTTCAAATAAGTTTTCAACTTCCTGTTTTTCCTCTTCTTCTGGCAGCCCTATGATTGGGATGTTGGAATGTTTAAAGTTGTCCCAGAGGTTCCTCAGCCTCTCCTCATTTTTTGTTTTGAATTCTTCTTTCTTCATTCTGCCCTGGTTGAATGTTTATTCCTTTCTTCTGCTCCAACTCCTTGATTGGAGTCCTGGTGTCCTTCCCTTCACTCTTGGTTCCCTATATGTTCTGCTTTATTTCACTTTGTATAGCCTTCATTTCTTCCTTCATTTTGTGACTGAACTCAATTATTTCAGTGAACATTCTTATCCCCAGTGGTTTGAACTCTTTACCTGATAGGTGGGCTTTCTCTTCATCACTTAGTTGTATTTTTGGAACTATGATCTGTTTTCCATTTGGGCCATATTCTTTTTGTTTCAGCAGGATTATTAGGCAATAAGGGGAGGAGCTTTAGATATTCGCAGGGATATAGGGTCTGAGAAGGAACAGTGTCTCTTGCTCTGCTCTCTGCTGGCTTTCAGTCACTTCCCCTGCTACCCACAAGCAAACTGGGCCCTTCTGGTGCTGATTCCTGGGGGTGGTGGGGGAGTGTGTGTGTACATTCTAGAACCCTGTGGGTCTCTCCAGGGAACTCTCCTATGAGGCTGGGAGTTTCTGCCACCACCACAGCCCCCACAAGTGTTTTCAGTCAGAGGTGTTTGAAGCTATATTTCCCCTGCACTGGAGCCCTGGGTGATGTGGTTTGTCTGGCTCCCCAGTTGTTCCTCCTGGCTTATGCACATTCAAATGTGGGAAATTCAGTCTGCCAGGCAGCGCCTTGCCAGCCCCAGTCCACTGTGTCTTTGCAGAGTGTCCTCTCTGCTCTGGCTGCCCAGCTCAGCCCTTCCTACCGTCTGGATGAATGCTTCTTCTTTAACTCCTTGGTTGTAGGACTTCCATGCAGTTCAATTTTCTGGCAGTTCTGGTTATTTTTTGTTTTTAAATTTGTTGTTTTCCTTCTTTTGTTTGTGCATGGAAGCAAAGTGTATGTACCTACACCTCTGTCTGGGCTGGAAGGAACATTATATATTGAATCTAAAGAACAAAATAAACAAAACAGAAACATTGAATACCAACTGTAATTAACAACTAAAAAATTATTAACCCCCGGCTCCTGAATCTGTCAGGGAGATTTTCACTTTGAAGACAAAGAGAGTAACTATTTCAAATAATGGGAAATCCACTCTTTCAACCTGCCCCTTCCCTCCCATCAGCCACGCCAGCTGCTGCTATGTGTATGAAACACAGTGCCACATCGGGTATGTTCCATCCCTCCGCCCTCTCCCCTCTCGTCCCTCTTTCCAGTCCCTCTTCTGCCTCCCCCTTTGTCTCTCTTCACATCTGCTCTCTTTATTCTGCACTCTGTTCTATTCACCTACCTCTTTTTTCTTCTTTTTCTACTCTCTGGTCCTTTTCTCTCAGTCTCTCCTTTTTCTTCTCCCTCTTTCCTGTCTTTTCCTTTCCTTCCATTCCTCTCATCTCTTTCGTCTTGTTCCCCTCTTCCTTGTGTCTATGCTCCCTCTTTCCTCTCTCTTCTATTTCTCCTCTTTAGTTTTCTTCCTCCTTGTGTCCTCTCTCTCTCTCTCTGTTATCTATTGTTATTCTGAAGGCAGATATACAGGCCTGAAATCCAAGCTCAGCCAAGCACTAGCTAGGGAACTTTCGGCACCTTAGTGTCTTGGAACCTCAGTTTCCTCTTCTGTAAGCAGATAGGGCTAATAATAGGGCCCACCCCACAGAGGCTGCAGACAACTGAATTTGTGAATATGGCAACAGTGATGAAGTGCACAGCACCCTGCCTGCCACACAGTAAGAGCCATGCGAGTGCCTGCTGTCCTGACTGTATATATTATGTAAATGCACTTGACTTTGTTCTATACATCTGTGGTATATATATGACATTTCTATGCTTTGTTGACATATCTACAATACATGCAGTTTTAGCTGTTATATTTTTCTATTATTTGATAAAGTAGCAAATAAAATATACCATTAAATTTGCCTAAAGGAAGTGCCAGGCACTCCTTCACAGCTGTCTCTGTTAGAAGATTGGGACAGGTTCCTCCTTCTGACAGTCTCCCTCCTTCCCTGTCTCCCTCTCTGTACCTCTGCCTATTTTTAGTAGCTTTTATTTATTTCTTGTAAGAAGACTCAACACTCAACATGAATCTACCCTCTTAACGAGTTTCCAGTGCACAAAACAGTATCGTTACCCATACGCACGATGTTGCACAGCAGATATGTCCAGCTCACTCATGTTGTACAACTGAAACATTATGGAATGTTTTTAATGAAGTAAACAGCTGCAGTAGAGCATGCTGTTATGACAAACCTTAGCAGAGGTCTAAGGTTTGGAGAATGCTCCTGGTTCTTGTGCATACAATGTGGGATCTGGAAGGGTGAGAAGAGCTATCCCACTGGTGTGTTTTGGGGTTGTATAATTCCCTCTTATTATTACTGGTGATAGGAATGGGTGTGCCATGGTACTTCGGGAAGCTGTTCTAATGCAAATGATATCTGGGAAGAGGGAGCTAGCTATTATTCATGAAAACCTTGGGCAAAAGGAGAGCATGAATGCATTAATGGGACGCAAGTAAGCACAAGCAGTGGTGGAGGTGAGGTAGAGGGGGAAGAGCCAGAAGAAAAAGGTGTGGGCTTGGACAGGCACATCCCTGAGCCCCAGGACTCCCTGATCTGTAGGGGGCGCACAGGCAGGGAAAGTCAGAGGGCTGAACCTTCTACCAAGGGGTGAGGTGGGTGCAAAGCAGGTTCCCCTCTTGTCTGGATCTAAGGCAGTGATGGCTGGGAAGGACCTCATCCACTTTCTAGGCTACACTGCCTATGTGTACAACCCAGAGTCTGTTACAGATCAGGGGAGTCATAAAATGGGCAAGAGGAGACCTGGAACATTTTCAAGGGTTGGGAGAGCCCCTCTCCAACTGATGTGAAATACTTTATATCAACCACCAGATGGCAGGAATGCCCTACAGAAAGCTTACACCAAAAGGCTCAATCTGTTTTTTAATCTATTTTATTGATTATGTTATTACAGTTGTACCATCACCCCCACACATTGTTCTTTACCCTGCACACCCTCTCCCACCCTCATTCCCCCCTTTAGTTCATGTGCATGTGTCATAACTTCTTTATCTTCTACAGTTCCCATACTATTCTTGCCCTTCCCCTATTTTCTCCCTACCATCTATACTACTTATTCTCTGTATCTTTTCCTCCCTCTCCACCTCCCACTCCCCTGTTTCTAACTCTCCATGTGATCTCCATTTCTGTGGTTCCATTCCTGTTCTAGTTGTTTGCTTAGTTCTTTTTGCTTTTGTTTTCGGTGTGGTTGTTAATAACTGTGAGTTTGCTGTCCTTTTACTATACATGGTTTTTCATCTTCTTTTTCTTAGATAACTCCCTTTAACATTTCATAAAATAAGGGCTTGGTGGTGATGAACTCCTTTAACTTGGCCTTATCTTAGAAGCACTTTATCTGCCCTTCCATTCTAAATGAAAGCTTTGCTGGATAGAGCAATCTTGGATTTGGTCCTTGCCTTTCATGACTTGGAATACTTCTTTCCAGCCCCTTTTTGCCTGCAAGGTCTGTTTTGAGAAATCAGCTAACAGTCTCATGGGAACTCCTTTGTAGGTTACTATCTCTTTCTCTCTTGGTGCTTCTAGGATTCTCTTCTTCATTTTTACCTTGACTAATGTAATTGTGATGTGCCTTGGCGAGTTCCTTCTTGGGTCAATCTTCTTTGGTACTCTCTGAGCTTCCTGGGCTTCCTGGAAGTCTTTTTTTGTTTGTTTGTTTGTTTTGCCAGAATGGGAAAGTTCTCCATATTGTTTATACAAATAAGTTTTCCACTGGTTGCTCTTCCTCTTCTCCTTCTGGTACCCATATAATTCAAATGCTGGATCGTTTCAAGATGTCCTGGAACTTCCTAAGCCTCTCCTCATTTTTTGAATTCTTATTTCTTCATTCTTTTCTGGTTGTATGTTTTTTTCTTCCTTCTGCTCCATTCCATTGATGTGAGGCCCAGCTTTCATTGAATCACTATTGGTTCCCTGTGCATTTTTCTTCATTTCACTTATTGTAGCATTCATTTTTTCATCTAATTTGCAAGCAAACTCAACGAATTTTGTGAGCATCCTGATTACGAGTGCTTAGAACTGTGCATCTGATAGGTTGGCTGTCTCTCGGCCACTTAAAAAAACTAGTTGCTGGGCTTTCAATTTTGTTTGAGCCATCTCTTCCCGCCCCCCCCCCCTTTGGTCTGGTTGTGACTGTTATGTCTGAGGGGTGGAGCCCTAGGTGTTCAACAGGGCGGGGCACCCCAGTTGCTGGGTTGTGATACTGTACCTGGTGGTGGGGTCCACGAGGAACCAATGGTGCTTGCTCCACTTTCCATAGGGTCTCAGTCCATTCTGCTGCCTCCCCCAAGCAAACTGGACCCCTCTGATGCCCATTCCCATGTGGGTGGGCTTCTGCACACTGTGGGACCCTCCAAGGACCTCTCCTGTGAGGCTGGGAGTCTCCCTGCACCTCAACCCCCACAGGTGTTTTCAGTCTGTGCCCCGAGGCTCTATTTCCCAGCGATGTGATCCAGGGTTGCAAGCAGTGTCTTCCTTCACAATCGCCACCTCACTGGGTCTGCCCGTTGCCAACCCTTGGCCGGGGTCTGCCAGCTGCAGCTTGGGCGCCCAGGGTCCACCTGCTGTGGTCTTGCACGCCTCGGATGCCTTAGGCACCCGGTCCCAACATTCTCCGCTCTCTGCACTGGGACCTGCGCCCAGCTGCCCGACTCTGCCCGTCCTACCAGTTTGGATGAACGTGTCTATTTTAACTTCTTGGCTATCTGACTTCCATTCAGATCAATTTTCTGTCCGTTCTGGTTGTTATTTAGTTTCTAAATTGATGTTTTCTCTATTTTGTTGTGCGACAAGGCACAGTGTGTCTACGTATGCCTTCATCTTGGTCAGAAGTCGGCTCGATTTTACTGTAAGCTAAAAACTACTACAATCACATGCATTCCCTTTTGTAGTAGTAAGTAGAATTATGCTTAAGCAAGCATTACCTTAAATTTGCATTCGCCGCATAAATGAGTAATACATTTATTGTAGTTAGGAATGGCTGCTTGAGGTCTACTTCAGGTACCTGAAGAAGATGGGACTCTAAAAGTTGTATTGTGTGTGACTTCGTTCATTTTATGATGAAAATTATTAGTGTAAAAAAAAAGAAACTAAGCAGCATGTGAGTTGATGTACAATATCCCTGTGACCAGAATATGTCAACTTCATCACATTGCAAAAACAACATAAAATCGTTCAGTTCATAATTGACTCTTGCATTTTCAGTCTATGGATTTCTCCTAAAAGCATAAAACAGAATGGTTACATGATATGGTTTATAGGACTTACATATTTTATAACCATTTGTATAAATTAGTTCCCTGTTCAATGCATTTGCATGAGTGAAACGTTTGCAAAGGTGATTATCAGATAAGACCATTTTTCTAAACTACCCCATGCATAGCAGGGATCAGAATAAAGGGAGGCAATGGGTCCAGTGTTAAGAAGCAATGAGAGACCAGGGACTAAACACAATAGCCTTTGACTAGCAAGGCCCAGGAGGAGCCAGGGAACTACCAGGCTGTTGCTTTAGGGTACCCCCTACAGGGCGCAATGTCTTCCAGGCCTGCCTGGCTGACCAAGTCAGGGAATGAAAACCCACCTGGGGCCCTACCCTTCAGTCAACATGCGAAGCCCAGTGTGTACCCATCAACCATTCATTCCTTTTGAGAAGAGCAAATTCGTAGTTTTCATTTTTGCTCAGTTTGGATAAATTCCGCAGTGTTTGAACACTTTTGAACACAAGAACACTTTTGAAGGCAGTTATCTGTCCCGCGGGATCTGTCTAGGGGAGGGTTTCTTTATACCCTCAGACCAACAGAGCAGCGGTAGCCGTGGTGCCATGCAGCCAGCTGCAAGACAGTGTTGGAGGGTCCAGGGCACGCCAGGAAAAGAGGAGTGGCCACACCCGCTAGGGTCACTCACCTTTCAGCACCTTTTCCTGTTTTAGACTTCTTGCTCCTTCTACAGTAAGCGGAGAGATAGGGTAAATTCCTTAATGAGGCAAGATCTTCTTTGGGCCAATTGGGACTCCAGTCATTTATCCAGCTTTTCTCTTCCTTCCTTCCTTCTCCCCTGCCCCCCACACCTTTTCTTTCTTGGCATTCCAATGCCTCGCTACTTACTCTTTGCCATTGGTTTTAAGTCCAGACTTTAAAAGTAAGTACTTTATTTAATTTGTTAGCTCCTGTTATGTTGGGAACCGCCCTGACTGGTATCAGAAGCTGAAACCCCCGCCTAGGCTAAGGCTAAGGGAACGCCCTTGGAACTGTAAGCCAGGAAGGAGACAAGGGCTTGTCTCCCTGGCAGGAATGCTGCTTCTGCTGCTTTATTCATAACTGAACCCCAAAAAGCTTGGTCGGTTAGCCAAAGACGGGTAAGATTCCCCACGCGGGAATGACCTAAGCCAGGCACGATCACTTTGGGAAGCCCCCCAAAAGAAGGACTTGGGGGGCTGCAGCAGAAGAAGGTGATGGACCCTCGCTCCTAGGCTTTGACATAGCCTGAGTTCTCATCATCTGGGAGAAAATCTCCTTATTGCCTTAGTTCCCAACTAAGCCTGAAACAATGACAGGGTGGTGCAGCTCTGTGCTGAAAGGGCAGATTCCCCGGGTGATCAGGCCTAAGAAAGAACATGTAAATTACTGTGAAACCTTCTTTGTTTAGAATGCTCTCAGCTGAATGAGAGGGGTCCAAGGAAGAAGTTTGTTCCTCAAAGTCTTACAGCTCTTTGACCCCGACTCAATAGACCCTCAGACTTCCTTGTTTTCTATACTTCCTTCCCCCTGATGAGTACTGTACTTTACCTGAATTATTATGCAAATGAGCCCAATAAAAGCAGGTATGGATGGTAAATCAGGGCCCTCCCCACTAGGGGGGGGGGTGGCCATTCTGTCCCTACTTCCCCACAGAAACTGGTCTGTCTCTGTGCATGTTTGTTTGTTTCTCGTGTGTTTTTCGGCGAGCCATCCACAGCGTTCCGTGGTCAAGGCTGGCCGGTGACCCACGCACAACACTGTTATGAACCAAGTAACACTGAATGTCAATAACACTGAACATTATATGAATGTTCTCCCGCATTCACATGTTAAAGTCCTAACCCCAAGGACCTCAGAATGTGACCATCTCTGGAGATTGGGCTTTTAAAAACATGATTAAGATTAAATGAATTCACAGAGGGAGGGGTATCTACTGACCGGTGTCCTTATGAAAAGAAATTAGGACACACACAGATACAGAAGAAAGACCGCGTGTGGACACAGTGACAGGGCAGGTCTCTTACAAGCCAAGGGAAGACCCTGCAAAGAAATGACCCCGTTGACACCTTGATCTTGAACTTCCAACCCTCAGAAAGTGAGACAATACTTTCCTGTGGTTCAAGCTATGTAGTCTGTGGTACTTTGTTACAGCAGCAATAACAAACTAATACATCCCGTTAGATTCTTTTCTTTTCTTTTTTTAAACTATGGGACACTTCAGGAATTTGTGCCTCCTCTTTGAACGGGGCTCATGTTAATCTTATCTGTGTAGTTGTAATTTTAGTATATGTGCTGCCCAAGGAACACTGGCCTTGCAGTCTTTAACCTCCAAAGTTCCCGAGGTTCTTTGTAAAATTGGGCGTTCCTGGATTTCAGAGGCACTCACTGCAGCCGTTGCCCGAATAGAGACACTAGTGGGCATGGCATTTTCTAATAAAACTGTATTTACAAAGGCAGGCAGGCAGAGCTACTGGTGGGCCATAGCTAACCGGGTCTGTTCTGAGCCAGGGTTTACTGTCCTTCTGAGAAAGACCTCACTGCCTTAGGTCTGAACTCCTCTGTGGATGTTTTGGCCACCCTTGCTTTTTTCCTTCTTCTCAAATGCTGCTATTTTCCACATATGTTTCTAGCAGGAGCTCATGTTACCTTTTTGGGAGGTGATGCTTCTCAGGTACGTCGTTGGTACCCATGTGCCTGTTAAGGAACAACCACGTGGGGAGTAAATGAGGTTGGTGATTATATTAGAGGATTTATGGAGACACATTTATGAGCAACACCCTCCCTGAAGGTAACAAAATGCACTGAACAGTTTTCAAAAAGGAGATGCACTTATGGATAGGCAGGTCCCACAGGCGCCAGGACCAAATGTGGCTCACTTGCCCGTGTCAGTCCTCTCTGGTTGGAGATGGTCCAGATGTAGGTCATGTCCATATGTCCATGAGCTCATGGAAATCAGCAAATGTGAGCTCCTCTAGGCAGGCTCGAGCCCTGGGTGGCCCCAGGCTGTTTTGCTTAAGATTCCTTGAGGAGATTGAACTTCTGGTTATTTCCCGACTATCTAGACTGGGGCAGACCCCAGAAAAATAAGGCAAATCACATCAAAGAGTTCATGCTGGTACACGTCTTCAGGGAGAGATGCTTTTAATAGCCTCTGGACTCACTGTAATTTTCAGCTTATAAGAATGTTACAGGGCCCTGGCTGTTGTGGCTCAGTGCATTGAATACTGGCCTGCAAAAAAAAGAGAACATTCCCAGTTCGATTCCCAGTCAGGGAACATGCCAGGGTTGTGGGCCATGTCCCCAGTGGGGGACGTGCAAAAGATAAGCACACATTGATGTTTCTCTCTCTCTCCTTCACTTCTGCTCTCTTTAAAAATAAATAAATGAAATGTTAATTAAATTAAGAACATTGTCGGAGTGAAGCCTTACAGCATGAAACTGAGGCTGGTTGAAGTCTCCTCTTCTCTCGCACAAAACCCCCTCAAGCTATATTTTGAAAGAAGAAACTTGGTGTGGATTAGTTTATGAACAAACTCTATCACCCGTGTGTGGAGTGTCATCCCCACAAACTGAAAACTAGGCAAAAATCTGTGATTGGACTTCAAATCCCCACATGGGGTCATGTGAACTCCAGCTTTCTGCCAGCTCTCCAAGGGAAGTAGTGGCATCCCAGAGGCTTACCTGTCCAACCAAGGACTTCGTCTATCTTCATCTTTCTTCCCAGTTTGGAAATCTGAGTGCCTGGACTGGGCTGCAGAGATAGACAAAACCACGTAGAGAAGCCTGCTTCGTGGGCTGCCCTTGGGAAGTGCGACTGCACACATACAGATGGGCTCTCTGCAAGGGGAATTGCCACTGAAATATGTAGTGCAAGGACCAGGGGAGAGAATTCACATGAAAAACGTACACTGGGTGCTTGGGAAGCAGGCTTTCGGCAGACGGGCTGTGTAAGAGCACATCCAAGGAATGCTCCGGGAAAGACCTGAGAATTTATTCAATAAGTTGGGATGAAGAGCACTGCGAACTTGTTTCACTTACTGGCTGGAACTTGATGGACAGAGAAAAAAAATCCTCCAGATGATACAAAGTAGACTTTTTTCTTGGGCTCCGTATAGGTTTTCTGGGAAACATTTTCCACTTCCACCCTTCTTTGGCAAACCTTGAATATGTGTTTTCACCCTGGGCCAACACACCCTTCCTGGTCTTTCTGGCCATGCTTCTCAGTAAGGCAGCCACTAGCCTCTCTTTGCTATTAAACACAGAATATGGCTACTTGAACTGATGAACTGAATTGTGAATTTGATTGCATTTCAGTGAATTTAAATTTATATAACCATGTGGGGATTGTGGACATCTTGTTGGGGTAGCACAAATATAGAATATTTTCCTTATCACAGGACATTTTCACTATCACAGACCACTCTACGTAGGCAGTGCCCTGTTCCAGAGTGTGACAGAGCAAACTTTTGCTTACGGAGTTGTTTTTAATGTTGAAGAATTTGTTTTCTTTCCATTGAGAAGTTTAAAACAGAATACTTTGGAGAAGACAACTCAACACCCATATTCTTCAGCTCTAATGAACACTTGCTCACAACTCCCCCTGCCCTATTTCTGAATAATTCTGTTTACTTCTGGGTGTGACATTTTATATTTAGTTCCTTCTAATGTAGTTAAATATAAAATGCTAATTCCAAGAAACACCTCCTTAATTAGTTCTTTCTGAAATGTCCTCACTAATCCTTAGTGGAATAACTGACTGGCCAATTCCATATTGTCTTTGGGAAAAACAAACAAAAATGGAAGACCTGTGTTATTTATTTATTTATATGTTTACTTATTTATTTGATTAAATTTGTGTCAGAGAGGAAAAGGTGTGGTGTAGCAAAGGAAAATTAAGAGGGAGGAAACTTTTCAGGTCTTCAAAATGCAGTCAGAAACATGCATGTCAGTTACCTTGGTCCTCTCGATAATTTCCCACAAGGACATCTGTGAACACCTAAATTAGATTTTTCTTGGTTTCACTCTGAGCAGACGTTATCATCAGGAAAGACACCTTTAACTCTAATTTTTAATATATTTTATTGATTATGGTATTAGAATAGTCTCATTTGTTCTCCCCTTTATTCCCTCCACCCTGTACCCGCCCTCGCACCATCATTCCTCCACCTTAGTTCATGTCCTTGGGTCATACATATCAGTTCTTTGGCTTCTCCATTTCCCATACTATTCTAAACCTCCCTCCCTCTGTCAATTTTGTACCTACCATTTATACTTCTTATTCCTTCTATCTTTTCCCCCATTCTTCCCCGACCTCCTCCCTGCTGATAACCCTTCATGTGATCTCCATTTCTGTGATTCTGTTCTGGTTCTAGTTGTTTGCTTAGTTCATTTTTTTAGGTTCGGTTGGTGATCGTTGTGAATGTGTTGTCATTTTACTGTTTGTATTTTTTATCTTCTTTTTCTTAGATGAGTACCTTTCATATTTCATATAATTGGGCTTGTTGATGATGAACTGCTTTACCTTGAGCTTGTCTGGGAAGCACTTTATCTGTCCTTCGATTCTAAATGATAGCTCTGCTGGATTCAGCAATCTTGGATGTAGGTCCTTGAGTTTGATGACTCACAGTACTTCTTTCCAGCCCCTTCTTGCCTATAAGGGTTCCTTTGAGATATCAGTTGATAGTCTTATGGGCACTCCTTCATAGGTACCTGTCTCCTTTTCTCTTGTGGCTTTTAAGATTCCCTCCTTCTGTTTAATCATGGCTAATGTAATTATGATGTGCCTTGGAGTGTGCTTCCTTAGGTCCCACTTCTTTTGGACTCTACAAGCTTCCTGGGTTTCCTGGAAGTCTATTTCCTTTGCCAGATTAGGGAAGTTCTCCTTCATTATTTTTTCAAATAAGTTTTCAATTTCGTGCTCTTCCTCTTCTCCTTCTGGCACCCCAATGATTGGGATGTTGGAACATTTAAAGTTGTCCTACAGGTTCGTCAACCTCTCCTCATTTTTATGAATTCTTGTTTCTTCAGTCTGTTCTGCTTGAATGTTTATTACTTCCCTCTGGTCCAAACCATTGATTTGAGTCCCGGTTTCATTATCTTCTGTTGGTTCCCTATACATTTGCCTTTATTTGACTTTTCATAGCTTTAGTTCTTCTTCTACCTTGTCACCATACTCAATCATTTCTGTGAGCATCCTGATTACCACTGTTTGGAATTCTGCATCTGATAGGTTGTCTATCTCTTGATTGCTTAGTTGTATTTTTTCTGGAGTTGTGATCTGTTTTCAATATGGGCCATATTTTTGTGTCTCAGTGGGCCTGTTATGTAGTAAGGTGTGGAGCCATGGATTATCGCCAGCGGAGGGGTCCAAGAGGGAACAATGCCTCTTACTCAGCTCTCCACCAGCTTTCAGTCACTTCCCCTGCTACCCACAAGCAAATTGGGTCCTTCTGGTGCTGATTCCTGGGTGGGTGGGTTTGGTACATTCTCTGACCCTGTGGGTCTCACCAGTGAACTCTCCTGTGAGGTTGGGAGTTTCTCCCAACACCACATCCCCCATAGGTGTTTTCAGTCAGAGGTTTTAAGGATTAATTTCTGACACTGGAACCCTGGGGTACGAGGTCTGTCTCCCTCCACATTTGTTCTTCCCGGTTTATCTGCATGCAAATGTAGGACTGCCTGGTCCTCCAGCCACTGCCTTGCCACAAGTCCTCTCTGCCCCAAGTGCCCATCTCTGCCCCTCCTACCAGTCTGGAAGAATATTTCTTTTTTAACTCCTTGGTTTGTGGACTTACATTCAGTTGGATTTCCTGCCAGTTTTGGTTATTTTTTGTTTCTAAATTTATTGTCCTTTTGGTTGTCAGAGGAGGCAAAGTGTATCTACCTACACCTCCATCTTGGCCACAAGTGAGACCTTTAACTCTTAATCATGGTAGAAGCTAGTATAGGTATAGGACAACGTGCGTCCGAAAAAAGTCCAACCATTGTTAATATAACAAGAACAGTTTGCACGACATCGATGTAACATGGCAGCCAAGGAGGGTGGACTGGAATGAGCATGAATGAACAATAACTACTTCACTGTACTAGTCAGTGGGGTTAGTAAGTGGGGCTCACTGTGGAGTGAGCATGTGTCCTGTGTGGCTCTTGTATTCAAAATGACTTGACCAAGTGGAGCCACTAATTGGCATCAAATTTGGTATTAAGCTTGAAGGAAACTCTTCAGATGACTCAGAAGGCTGCAGCTATGGGCAACTGGTGAATGGCAACACTATCATGACAATGCATGTGCTCATGTGTCACGTCTCATGCTGAGTTATTTGGTGAAACATCAAATCACCCAGGTGACTCGGCTCCTATGATACAGATAATATTTAGAATGCCAGGAGTCTTGAAATATTAATAGAAACCTATGTACACATTTTGACTTTCCCATCTGGGCTGGTTTATTTCCTTTGCACCTGCCTCTCTCATCCTTTCCTATGGGAAGAGATTTAGCATGGTTTCTAGAAAGGATATTAACCTCCTCGGGTTTCTGGTCTGGCAGCAGCAAGTTCCCCCACTTGGAGCCCCCTAAGGGGAGGTGGGAGGGCATCCTGATGTTTTATTCCTGATGAGAGACCCGGGGGCAAAGACCAGGAGGTAAAGGAGGCCAGGTCTACCCTAGGAACAGTGTATGCCAGACATTTACTGTCTGTCTGTCCACATCCTCATCCTCTTATTAAAAATGGGCTTGCACTCCAGGTTGCCTTGTTGCAGTAAGAGCTATGGTAAGTATGGCTGCATGGACTTTGAAAGCAAGTCTCAGGCACACTCTTTCTGGCAGATGATAAAAAAAGGGACTCAATCCTTCACTTCTCCTCTGTCTGTGTCCCCGTACAAACTGACTTTGCAGTACCTTCCATCAAAAGGTAGCATCTAGTTCCACACAGTTTGCATTTGGGTCCATCTGCCTCAGTCTTCAGAACGTGGTTGACCTGATGATGAGCCAGCAGAGTCCAAGCCTCTGCTGGAGGCAGAGATACACAAGGATCTGCAGGGAACCTCCCCCATGCTGCAATCTCGTTTTGACCTCAGCGAGCACCTGTGAACTTCAAGACCAATGTTCTAGCAGGTGGGATTTTTCAGATATAAATAACTTCCCAAATCAGTTGACCTCAAGATGAAGAAATTGTCCAGGTGGGCCTTGCCCTAATCACATGAGTCCTTAAAATCTGGATGTAGAGGTCAGAGACTGAGGAAGTTGGAGATCTGAAGCATGAGAAAGCTATGGAGTGCCCTTGGTCTTGGAGAAGGCCTTGTGGTAGGAGTGTGGGTAGCCTCTGGTTGCTGAGTGTGAACTCTGACTGACAGCCAGCAAGGAAACAGCGCCTACCATCCTACAACCATAAGCAATTGAACTCTTCCAACACCAAGATGAGATTGAAAGCAGATTCCTCTCTCCCACCCCCTCCCAGCCTCTAAATGAGAACTCAACCTGACTTGTTTGTAGCCTTGTGAAGACAGTCAGATTGTGCTGAAGTTCTGATTTACAGACCGATGAGTGAATAAATGATTGTTGTGTTAAGATGCTAAGTTCATGGTAATTGTAATGCAGACATAGAAAACTAAGACAGTCTCAAAATACCTGGGCCCTTCTGTTCTCTCCTGGGGCCTTTCCAAGGTCACCAGACCATATGCAGTAGCCTACTGGAGAGAGAGGGAACACATGGCACAGAGCCAAGCAGCCCTGTTGACAGCCTGCTGACTTCTGGAAGCACAGCCACAAACCAACCCACGGCTAACCCCCGAAGCCAGAGGTTGTTTGGCCAAGACTAGAAGCACCTCGCTTATTGCAGTTTAGGTTGCTCCCCTGCAGAATCCTGAAGGCTGTAGTCTGAGTGTCTGTGTGCCACCCAGATGCTTGTGTTGAATCCTAACCCCCAATGTGATGGTATCAAGAGGTGTGGCCTTTGGAAGGTGATTAAGACATGAGAGCAGAACCCTCATGAATGGGATTAATGCTCTTATGGAAGGGGCTCCAGCAAGATCCCTTGCCCCTTCTGCCACTTGAGGTTACAGTGAAATGATGGCCATAAAAACCTAGAATCAGGACCTTGACAGATACCAAATCTGCTGGCATTATGGTCTTGGATTTCCCAGCATCCCAAACTGTTAGAAATGAAAGCTTGTAGTTGTAGGTCACCCAGTGTGTGGAATTCTATGACAGTAACCTAAGTGGACTAAGACACTGAGCTGTAGAAAGGGTTGTTTTTTGAGTCCACTATGTTCTGGGGTAGCGTGTTACATGGCAGCACCTAGTTAACACACTGTCTATCTTGATGAGCGGGTGCTGAAGTTTGAATGTCTTTACCTAATGCAAACATGTACATTATCACAGTTAGAAAGGATGGAATGGACTGTGCTGAGAATGCGAAGCTCTTCCCTGCCCAGTGACCACTCGAGTTATGGGGGAGGCTATCACCTCAGAGTGCTGGCTGTGGTGCGGGCTTGATCGGCGTGACTACACAGGCCTCTTCACAATTCCTCACTGCCCCTCTGACTTGTGAAGCATAATCCATTTTGAAGCATTTGTCATGGCTGGAAGCTCAGGGCAAATTATTTTAGCAACCCAGGTTTTCAAAATTGTAAATATGCTTATACATTAAAAAAAAGATTGCCTTGGCACATTTCTGATTAAGGCCAACAGCAGACAGACTATGGCAGACAACTGTGAAGATGAGAAGATTTCAATGGTGTACTCTGGCTGTCAGAGTTGAAAGTTGCAGACATTTATTGTACAAGTAAATGTAATGTGTCTCTGTATGAGAGTCTCAAGTGTCCTCAGGAAACTCAGGGAGCCTGTTTTGCAAACTTGACCCTATTTTATATTCTCTAGATGACTAGGTGGGTCTGTGAAACACAGATGCAGTTTCATTTTGAACCCCTGATATGCAACTGGGGATTTGGGGTCTAGAAGTTTCAAGTGGCGGTGGATTGGCAAGGGAGAGTGTTGTGGCAGCACAGCAGACAGTGGCTGACAAGGAACAAGCAGGTTATTAAAAGGTCAGATAAGGACAAATATCTGTGTGTGAACAAATGTGGTGTGGGGAGTGGGTAGGGAAGTTACCTCAAAACACTGGTAACCCATAGAGAAAAGGAGAACACAATGAGAGGCAGGGATGGAGGATGTGAGTAATTCACGTCCAACTGCTGAGGCCCGTCAGGGCATCACTGGTTTCACCAGTACGGTGACCAGTAGGCGTGTCCCAGGAAAAGCTAGCTACTAGATGCTGAGGGTACTGGGCAGGATGTTCAGCTGGAGACTCTTGTGGATGCTTAGATAAGAAACAGCCAGTGTTACCTAAGAGGCATTCTGCTACATCCACGTAAATGAAGGCTGGGAATTGCACACACACTCTGGCTCCTCCCTTGTACTGTTTGTCAGGGGGACGTGATGAGCAGATGCAAACTGACCTTCCAGTAAAGCCTCAATCCTGCATAGTCCCTATTTGAGAAGAATCTGTGTATTAACAACAAGCAAAATTTGATCTGCAGGGAGAGACAGGTTTCTGTGGGGCATTCCAAAGAGGGGAATTATAATCCGGACTGAGACTCATCCAATGTCTAGGATTTTCTTGTTCAGATGGAATCTTTCTCTCAGGGGGTGGGGAATTACAAAGGATTTGGTATATATTCTAGCTATGTGCTGATCATCTATTACACCAGTCTCTCTGGGAAACATTATTCATACAAGTTCCTTGACCCTGACCTGTAGTCACTTTCCACACCCCACCTCTCAAAGGCTTCTGTTTTGTGCAAGGGAAGACCAGCTTTGTGGACTGTGTCCCAGAGAGAGACATGTAGGAATGTCCATGACCCAGAGTCTTCTGCCTTTGTGAGTCCCCTTCACATGTGCAGCCCCTCCTTGGAGACACCACACAACCTAGGACATCCCTTTCCAACAGCACTCACTGCATTGTCTTGGGAGGCAGCTTGCGTCCCCCCCACGCCAGAAGCCTGTGCCTCTGGCCCACATGTCTTCTGTTTTGTTCTCTCTGAGCCGCAGCACACATCACACTGTCTGGCAGGCAATGGGCATTCACATATCAAGGGTATTAATGAGGCGAAATATGAGAGTGCAAGTATGATGGTACTTCCACTAAAATATTTTTTGACTATTTCCTTTTAAAAGAATGTAAAATTATGAAGACACAGAGGACCTTAGGCTTTATATTTTTGTGCAGCATGGAGGGCTAGAAATAGCTGCTGTGCAACCCTGCAGTTCAAAGGTCAGGGGAGGCTAAGCCTCACCATCATTGATCTATAGTCTATATAAAGAACGAAAGGGCAGCAGAGACTAGAAGTTGATGAAAATAAGCATCTTCTTTCAAGTTCAAAGCAATGCTTTTGTGATCTCTTAAGTTAACAGGAATGACCTGTCCATGCACTCTGCACAAAATTTGGATGTCACCATGTCTGTCTCTGCTACAAGCTCTTGGCACATATCTGGGCTGAACACCCCAGCAGCACTGTCCCAAAGCCCTGCAGCATTTCCAGAGAGCCAGCAGTGGGCTCCAGCCACTGCTCACCTCCAAGCCATGTGCGTATTTTATCTGCTGGCAGATTAGTTGTTTGGTCACTGTCACAGAACTTCAGGTTTGGGGGACATTTAGAAAGACAAAAGAAATAATTTCCTTTTGTTCTTGAAATGACATATATTCACTGGTAAGTATATGTGTCCTCATCAAAGAGTTGTTTCCAAGCAGATTCGGAATATGCAGAACTATAATTATAATCCAGGATATAGCAGTTCTTTAGGGATCGGGTAGCTGCAGATTCAGGCTCCATCATGTAGTGTCTGTGTGACCTTGAGTTACTCAGTCTCTCCAAACTTGACTTTCTTTCTATGGAAAATGGCCTTGTAGTGTGAAGAGGGTATTTTGAGTGCTAGGAAAGTGCTCATCCCTCATTCCTGGTGTTTCTTTCCACGGGGAAGACCTCGTCCCTTCCCGATCTGCTCTCCCCATTATTAGATCCAAGCTTATAGCCTCTCTCCACTATTCCCTCCCTCACTGAATTTATTGACCCAATTGGTGGGGATGGAACAGCATGTGTAGTGTATCCCCTCCTGGATCCTCTCTCCTGGGGGCCAGCTGCGTAGAAGGAGGACGGCTTTTCTGCCAAGGCAGGCTGCCTCTGAGGAGGTTCCCGGTCATCCCTGCCTCCTGGCATTTATGTCTTTGTGCAAATCTCCCCTCCAGTCGAGTGTGGGCTGACCTGGTGACTTGCTTCTTATGAACACAATGTGGCAGAAGTGATGGGATATTGCTTCTGAGTCTGGGTTACCAAAAGGTGGGGACCCTGTCTCTCTGGCCTTCTCTCTCCTCTCTGTCATGGAGCCCTTGTTCTGGAGGGAAGCAGGCTGCCCTGGAGGAAGTAGTCCCATGGAGAGGTTCCTATGGCAAGGGGCTAATGTCTCTGGCAACAGCCAGGAAGGAGCTGAGGCCCCCAGTCCAACAGCCTGAAAGGAGCTCAATCCTGCCAACTGTCAGTGATAGGAAACCAGTCTTCACCCCGCTGAACCTTTAGATGGCCACAGTGTAGAAGGAATCTGGGGATGTGAGGAGCTGCTGAACTTTGAGATCACTTCAAGAAGAGGACAGGCTTTCCCATGTGATCACAGCAGGATGCCCATGCCACTTTGGAGGGAAATGGAAAAAGAAACTAACAGAACAACCAAACAGAAAGGAATGAAGAAACAAGAATTCAAAAAAATGAGGAGAGGCTTAGGAACCTCCAGGACACCTTTAAACATTCCATCATCCGAATTATAGGGGTACCAGAAGGAAAATGAAAAACAACAAGTGGAACAGTTATTTGAACAAATAATAAAGGAGAACTTCCCTAACCTGGCAAGGAATATAGACTTCTACGAAGTCCAGGAAGCTCAGAGAGTCGCAAACAGTTTGGACCCAAGGACAAACAAGCCAAGGCACATGATAATTACATTAGCCAAGGTAAAAATGAAGGAGAGAACTCTAGAAGCCGCAAAACATAAGGGGGCAGTTACCTACAAAGGAGTTCCCATCAGAATGTCAGCTGATTTTTCAAAAGAGACCTTGCAGGCAAGAAGGGGCTGGAAAGAAGTATTCCAAGTCATGAAAGGCAAGGACCGACATCCAACATTGCTCTATCCAGCAAAGCTTTCATTTAGAATGGAAGAGCAGATAAAGTGCTTCTCAAACAAGGCCAAGTTAAAGAAGTTGATCATCATCAAGCCCTTATTATATGAAATGTTAAAGGGGCTTATTTAAGAAAAAGAAAATAAAATTATGAACAGTAAAAAAAGACATCAAACTCACAGTTAGTAACAACCATACCTAAAACAACACCAAATTAAGCAAACAAATAGAACTGGAACAGATTCAAAGAAATGGAGATCACATGGAGGGTTAGCAACAGGGAAATGGTAGGAGGAGAGAGAGGGAAAAGGTATAGAGAATAAGTAGCATAGATGGTAAGTACGAAATACACAGAAGGATGGCAAGAGTAGTATGGGAAATGTAGAAGCTAAAGAACTTATGACACATGGACATGAACTAAAGGGGGAGAATGTGGGTGGGAAGGGGTGGGAAGGTTGGAGGGGAGGGAAGGGGAAAAATGGGAATATTGTAATAGCATAATCAATAAAATATATTTTTAAAAAGAACGAGGAACTAAGACTATTATTGAACAGTTAAACACTTTCCAGAAAGTATTAACAAGGCTACAGTCATTTGGATACCCTCAGTGTTTTCTTACTTGTTCTTTCTCAGTTGTGTGTTTAAATGGAAGCACACTGAATTTTGAAGCTTTGGCCAGTCCTGGACATTTTTCAAACATGGTCTAGGAGTGGACACTGCATGTGTGGCTTCTCTCTAGGAGACACAGCCCCCTGGAGGGAGTGAGGTGGGCACTGCCTGACCCCCTCTGGAGACACAGGGGAGCTCTGTGTCTCCAAATCTGGATTTTACAAAATACAACGGATCAGTTCCTACTGGTGGTTTTACCCTGGGGCCTGGCATGGAGAGCGGTTCTAACAGATATTTGAAAAAAAAATCATTAGGTTCACCAGAATTCAGGCTGGCCCATGATATTTGGATTTCATCCATTTTAAAAATCCTAATACTTTTTCACATCCAGTGATCTCTGGCTTCTAATCCAGTTGTCTACACCGTGAATTTAGGAAAAAATAAACATGTATTTGTCCACTGAAGACATACTTAGAGTTCTGTATTATTCTTGGATTTGGGGGCAAACACTTGGAACTTCTTCAGAAGAAGAGAAAAGCACAGTTGATAAATTTCCCATCCTTTAGAGACGCCCACCATTTTGAATAACCCCCCAGTTTCTGCTACCCTCCTCTCTCTGTTTCCTTTGGGCCTACCCTGGTGATATACGTATTTTCCTATTTGCATTAGATTACATAGGGTAATCAAAAGTCACAGGTGATAATTGTTAAAAAAGATTGCATTTTAGAAAACATCTAATTGTAGTATATAGTTAATATGTAGAATGCATACACAGTTAATTCATAAAAATACCTGTCATTTAATTAGGGTACTGTGCTAGTTTCCTATGTTCCTGTGACAAATTTACACAAACTCAGGGTTTAAAACAACATCTTTTTTTCTACCCCACCGTTCTGGAGGCCCGAAGTCTGAAATGCATCTTGCTGAGCTAGAAATAAGGCGGCAGCAGGGCCAGCTCCTTCTGAAGACTGGGGTTGGGGCGTGGGCAGAGTATCTGCTCTCTTGCCTTTCCCAGTTTCTGGTTGTCATCCACACTCCGTGGCTCATAGCCCCGCATCTCTCCAATGTCAGCTTCCACCATCGTGTTCCCTTCGATTCAGACCTGCATGCCTCCTCCTTTCACTCTTACCGCCCCTTGTAGTTCCACGGAGCTCCCACAGGCAACCCAGGAAAACCTCCCTGTCTCTAGGCCCTCATCGCTCTGCAAAGTCTTGGTTTCCTGGAAGAGAACGTACTCACAGGCTCCCGGGATTAGTCTGTGGGCATCTTCCCGGGTGGAGGGGGCATCAGTCTCCTCACCACGGGTGCTCTGGGAAGAACGTGTGTTTCGATGTCACAATAGGAGAGACTCCCAGTGTCTCTAGCTGAACATTGGTGTCAAGGCCAGGATGCGACAAAGTCCTTACTATTATTGTTGTTTAGAAAAGAAATATCAAATTTATTGTGTTCTTTTACATTTCCAGGAAAAATATTGGTAATTCAAATCAAACTGATACCATTTTGATGTGCCAACTTGCCCTACAATAGGAGGAATCCCTATGAATTCATCAATAAACCATTCAGTCAAGAAATCATTAGGAACCAACTGGTTCAGACTGCCTGAAACCACGCGCCTTGCTGTGATGAAGCAGCAGCAGACCGGTGCAGATTATTATTACCTGTGTGTATACACTCTGTGTGACATAACGATTCACTTAACACCTTTCCAAATCTAACCCAATCACAGCAAAGATGACACAGAGGCAAGACTTCCAGCCTCCTCTTTTGAGTTTATCTGCCTGTGGATTTTATTTCATTTTCGAACGTGCCTTCAATGGCATAAAATCCTCATGACCTGTCTGTGTTGCTTCTGCCTGAATGAACGTCAAGATCATAAAGGATGTCCACTGCAGGCCTTCCGCTGTCCGGGCGTCTCCACGGATTCCTCACTGCCCCTTTAACTTTGCCTGTGTTGTCTCCCATTTGTCTGTTGTATGAACATCGACCAAACTGTTCTCTTCACTTTTTCCTGAATATGGGTGATTTCCAACACCCCTATTTTTGTCATCTTGTTGCCCTCTGCCTTGTCTTCTTTGGGAATCTTGAGTCTCACCTGACAACCCAAATCAACATTATTTACTGAATGATCTGGACTTGGTTAATCCTGTAACACTCAGGATATAGGCTGTTTGCTTGCTATTTTGAGCAGACTCTTTTAATTTGTGGCAAGGTGCAACTTTGAAATGTTAACTAATGCACTATGTTTTTTCGGGTAACTCTTTGGCCCCTGTTCCTTCCTTCCTTTTCAGACAGCTGGCAGAGCATTAGGGTTTCATTAACTTGTCCAAAGGATGATGATATAGCCAAACCAAGGAGTTAATTCTCAGTGTTTGGTTTTCAAAACGCCAGCCTTTGAATTTCACAAGGCAGGGGTCAGAAGGACCCAGGGGTCACAGAGTCTACCAGTGCCAGTGAACTGTGAACAGGGTGTATGAGAGTGTATGACACCCTGAGGATTCAGGCTCCCAAGAGGTTGTGTGGGGACGTGGGCAGTGTCAGCCTGTCCGATCCTCAAATTCTCTGTGTCTTCTTTCTCGGAGGGATTTGAGAAATCCCTCGGAGAAACATTTACTCTCTGTTGGGTTGCTTCTTGTTTTCTTTTCACACTTGCCCTTTTCCCACTCCCCTCTCACCTTATTCACCACTGTCTTTGTTGTGGAGGAAAAAAACCCTGGGTGTCCAACCAGGGAAAGAATCAAAACGCTGATATTGAGAAGGCAAACTGCTCTGATGACTGGCAAGCACGTCCTCTTACAGTTCAGATGGTTTTAATGCTTCACTCCAAACCAAAGGGAAGATCTACTCAGGATTATTCAAACCAACCTCTGATGACACACCTCTCAGCTATGCTGGGATGTAATTTTAAAAGTTCACAAAATTGAAAGACATCGCTATAACAAAATCTATTCCATTTCCAGCTACACTTTATTTTATGTTTTTAAAAACAAGTCTTTTCAGTGTCCGTTTCTAAAATGAGGAATAAATTATGGCCTCTGTCTCATCGTAGCAACAAGCATTATTCATTCATGAAGAGATGCACTAATTAGGAAAAACAAACTAATCCTGTCCATTTCACTGAGAAATAATTTTCTGGTAGAATTTGTATGTTTAGCAAAATTTTAAATGTACTTCATTTTTATTAATTGTGTACTAAATGAGAAGTACAATCACATTTTATCTGAAGAAAATAAAAAATTTGAACTTGTATGGTCACAGGAAATTAAAAATTAATGCCAATTTATACCTTTCTTCAGTCAATTATGAGATAGGCTTCTTTAGCAAAATTGTTTCACATTTTTTTTAAGATTTTATTTATTTACTTTTAGAGAGGGAAGGGAGGGAGATAGAGAGAGAGAGAAAAATGTCAATATGCGATTGCTGGGGGTCATGGCCTGCAACCCAGGCATGTACCCGGACTGGGAATCGAACCTGTAACATTTTGGTTCGTAGCACAAGCTCAATCCACTGAGCAACACCAGCTAGGGCCTTCAAATATTTTTTTTATATTAGAATAATGTTCTCTGGGAAAAATGAAATGAAAATACGACCTGAAGGAGCATTCTAAAACAAGATACACGTGGACATTTATGTTTTTGAATGGACAATGGTGATTATCAATTTCCTTTGAGATTTATATTTCATTGGAAACATGTGAAAGAATGCAGTAACAGCTTTATTTAGATGTTCAATATTTATAACGCACTGGAAGTCCCATCTAGGAACTAAATTTTTTATTTAAAAATATAGATGTCAACTTAAGTGGGGTGTGCACAGTCTTTTGAAACTATTTTAGGAAATAGGTGAGCAAAAAAGGTTGAAGACCAGATCATAAGCATCACCCATAATGATTTAAAAGCCAGATTTCAAGTGAGATTAATTACCCATAGGCTGGGGTTGTGGACAGCATCATTAGGAAGAACAACTGACTTGCCCCTGATGGTAGATGGGGCTTGGGGCTGGGGATGATAGAACCTGCAAAGTGCTGTGTGAGGACTAGCAGAACCCCAGCCCTCACTCTAGTCCTCAGCACCTGGGAAGCAGGTGAGATGTGTATGGCAGCAGGGGAGTAGGGTTTGGCTGCATGGGATTTTGTAAGGTTCTGTTCATGTGGTTCCTCCTACTGTCCCTTCTGGGTTCGAAGCCCAGTAGCCCAGAGCAATTACCTTTCCCCTTGGTACTGTTTAGTTTATCTGCCTTCCCTGACTCACTTTTCCCTCTGCCCCAGTCAGGATTCCTGGATCATCTCCCACATAAAGTGCCTGAGCTCCAATTCTATCTGTAAAGGTCTGCATTAGGGCCATCCAAACCAAGACAGGCACCAAAAGTTACTTTCTTAAACAGTACGAATTTAATTCCAATTCCCTTTAAAATACACTTATTGAATGCGTGCTGGGTTCGTTCTAGGGATGCTCAATAAGTATTTATTGATTAATTAATTATATGGATTGGCCAGGATTGTCATCTGTTCTTTTCTTCTACTGAATGTACATAAAGAGATTTGGGAAAAACTGAGCTTGAAAAAATTACTCTTTACAAGGGACAATATGTGTGGTGAGAAGCTGATCTGTCAAAAGTCAGAAAGCAAGTACATAAACAGAATAAAAGTTGAGTATTTGATTCAATTCATTTGGAATACCTGTAATTTTCCAGCAAATATTTTTTTCCTTCCTATGAAACTTGCTGCTGCTCCCTCATAGCAACCGGGAACCGTAAAATCATCCATGCATGTGTAGTGTCTGGTGTTAAAACAGCAGTTAAGCTTTGTTTGTAAGGGCAAAGAAGAACCACATTCCATTCCGCAGTTAAGAGGAAATAAGCAAGGTCCCTCCCCTAATGTTCATAGTAGCTCCTGCAAATGCTGGTAATGCAGTTATGTAAATGTCTAGCTGAGGTGTGAAGTGCTGCCTTTACTATTTAACTGTAACATTATAAAATATCTCATTAGCATATTAATTTGTTTGTACTAGTGGTCTAAATGTTATAAACAAAGCTCTACAGAGAAAGGTTTAAAACAGAGTCTTTGGATGTGGGAATATACAGCCTACTGAGTACTTGGCCTTGAGCTGTGAGCAGAGGGGTATGTTTATAAGTATAATTGGAAAACAACCCAAATGAGAGAGAAATAGTGTGTTAGTAACTCTAGTAAGTTATTTACAAGTTTACAAGTACAGCCAGAGGGCCTGGAGGGGGCCGAGTCTCAAACCTCTCTTACATGGTTCCTTCACATGTGCGACCTTGAATGAGCTGTGTCCTCATATTCCCATCAGAGAAGACGGGTCACATTCGTGGCACTTAGAGACATCACTGGGGTCTTGGTGTCAGCTGGTTGGCTTTTTGATGCTCAGATATGACTGGATGAGTTTTTTTCTTCACCACAACATTGTAGCATTTTTAGAAGGAACAGATGGGGTCAGAAAGAAAAAGAAAAAATGGTAAGGCAGTGCTGGCTGCTCATGTCTGGGCTGGAAAGAAGCTCAAGTATCATCTAGCATTTAAAAATCATTATTGAGCTCCTACTGTGTGCTAGGCGTTGTGCTAGACACTTTAAAGGGATGACCTCACTCCACTGTGTCATCGGTCTTTGAGGTGTGCAGAAGGGTCTATATCTCATAGATGAAGAAGCAGCCTCCAGAGGTGGCCAGCGTTTTAGACAAGAAGTCAAACAGCAAAGATTTGTTATGATTCTTTTACAATCTTTTGCTTAATTTGTATCAGATAACTTTATTAATTGGTATATAGCACCAGTATATATTTTGACCTTATTTTATTGTGGGAAGAACACTTAACAGGAGACCTAACTAGTGAGATTTTGAGTGGAAAGTGCAGTGTTGTCCAACAGGTCTCTGGAACGTACTCAACTTGTTGGTCTAAAATTCTGTGTCCTGAGATTAGTAACTCTTGATTTTTCCACCCCCTTCACCTCTGACAACTATTGTTCCTTCTACTCTGTTTCTGTGAATTTGGCTGTATTAGATACCTCATATAAACGAGATCATGCAGCATTTGTCTTTCTGTGAATGGCTTATTTCTCTTAAACTGATATCCTCGAGGTTCACCCACGTTTTGACAGACTGCAGAATTTCCCTGTTTCCTATGGCTGAATATTCCAGGGCATGTATATGCTCCATTTTCTTTATTCACATGTCCCTCTCTCATGGACACTTGGGTTGTTTTCACATCTTGGCTCTAGTAAACAGTGGTCCAGTGAGCATAGGGGTGCCAATATCTCTTTGAGGTCCTGATTTTAATTCTTTTGGATAAATACCCTGAAGTAGAATTGCTGGACCATGTGGTGATTCTATTTTTAATTTTTAAGGAGTCTTCATGCAGTTTTCTATAGTGACCACACAATTTTTCACTCCCACCAACAGAATGCAAGAGATTCAATATCTCCACATCTTTGCCAATATTGCTCTTTTTTGGATAACAGCCATCCGAACAGGACTAAATGATAATAAGTCTTGGTTTCTATTTCTCTGATGATTAGTGGTGAGAGCATTTTTTCCTATTGCTGTTGGCCATTCGTATGTCTTCTTTGGAGAAATGTCTATTAAGTCCTTAGTCTATTTTAGAAAACAGGTTAGTTTTACATTATTGTGATATTGTGGCTCAGAGGTTTGGGTATCAGCCCACAGACTGAAAAGAGGCGAGTTCCATTCTCAGTTAGGGCACAAGCCTATGTAGCAGATTCAGTCCACAGTCAGGGCGTATTTGACAGGGGATCAATCGACGTTCCTCTCTCACACTGATATATATATCTCTCTCTCTTCCCTCGTCTCTCTCCCTCCCTCCTCCCTTTCTCTCTGCCTCTTTATCTCTCTCTCTCTCTCTTCCCATCTCTCTAAAATCACTAAGCATGTTCTTGGGTGAAGATTAAAAAGAAGAGAAAATTGGAACCTAACTTTAAAAGTAAAACAAAACATCTCAGATCCAAAGGTAGGAGCAAGTCCATAAAACCATATAACAAAACAGAAGTAAAACATAATAATCTTGAATTGGCAAAACCTTCTGAAACATGAAGTCAAAAGCACAAGCAATAAAGAAATTGAACACTACCTTAACCCAGACCCTAACACCAAACCCACCATAAGCTCTAATATTAAGCCATATACTCAACCTTAGCCCCAGCCCAAACCTGCACCCATGCAGGTTTAGCCCCCAAATCTAACCCTAATTCTGACCCTGATCCCTACCCTAACCCCAACTCTAATCCTAAACTGAATGCAACCCTCAATCTGGACTCTGACACTAACCTCAAACTTGAACCTGAACTTAAACTTGACCCCTCACCCCAAGCCCAAATGGACTGACACAGTCTCAGCCGCTATTCTGCATGCTTAGGGTGTTCCCCTTGGAAGAACAGGTAATGCTGAGAAGCCCTTCCATCTGTCTCTGCCCAGAGGAGATTCCCAGGTCTCGAGCGTCAAACATTTAGTCCCTTTGTTCCTTTTTTTTCCGATTTTATTTATTTATTTTTTGAAGAGAAAAGGGAGGAAGAAACAGAGAGAGAGAGAGAAACATCAATGTGTGGTTGCTGGGGGCCATGGACTACAACCTAGGCAACTGCCCTGGCTGGGAATCAAGCCAGCAATGCTTTGGTTCCCAACCCGTGCTCAATCCACTGAGCTACACCAGCCAGAAGTGTTCTTTTAATCTTGAATTTTCAAACCCCAGTTTGCCTGTATGCTCAACAGTCCTCATGAAAAATGGTGTTTATCTCTCAGTGTCCCTGCTTTACCTCACTGTAGGTAAATAATTATTGCAAGTTTGAAGGCATTTCTGAATTGATATACACATCTAAAGAATTTAGCTTTCAAAAACTAAACCAAAAGTATTTCTGACATACTAAAGTGTAGAGTACAATTTAACACACACATATATTTCATCACCTATCTTAATGTTATAATGAACTTACACTAGAAAGAAAACACTGCCCTTTGGTTGGTTTATCAGTTTTTATAATTTGATGATTTCATAAAGTCTCCAATATCACAAAACACCATACATTATGTATATTATTGTTTTAAAGCTTCAATGATGTATAACAGTGTTATTCTAAACACTAAATGTTACATGTAATGTCTAAAAAGTTTCATAAATGGACAATGCATTGATTTTACTTCCTGTTAACTCAGCACAATGGGGACTAAATATATTCATGAGGCCGTTGATAACCTTGTGACTCTGGACCCATATAAATGAATCTTGTTGTGAAGACAAATACAGAGGACTGTTCATAGGATCATTTAACTTACTTTGAGAAAAGAAAATTCTGGTTCTTCTATTCATGAAATGCATTCTGGCAATCCTGTTCTCATTTTTCATCAGTACAAAAGGACAGATGGTTGGGTAACATGTAGAAATAAAGGTATTAACATTCTGCAGTTTTCAATTCCTCTTATCCAAACTGTGAATAAGCAGTAAGAAAGCTGTTGGTCCAGTAAAAGAAAATGAAACAGGAAACCTGCTTGAGGGTGATGTGGGTGGCTCGGTGCTCAGGAGAGCTTCGTGAGGGGTGGACACTACTGCAGATGAGCCGAGCTACTTTGGGGTGTCTGGAAAGGACGGTCACCATGTAGATGCCACTGCACGCCATTAGGGAGAAAAAGAGCACATCCTGAATGAGCACTGTACTGAGAAATGTCACGGCTACCTGGTGATCATATGTACTGACCTTCCAAAAAAACCCATAATACCCAGATGTAACATCAGTTTTATTCCTGTTAGTCACAACTCTTAAGATAATCTCAGAATAGATGACCATGCTGATGACCCAGCAGGGAAATATGGAGGGTTGAATGAGTGTAGAGATGTTGTTCTTGAGCCCCGCCTACTTACAACCACTGACAGCAATGGTCACTGCCTGCAATGTGCTCTGGAGGGAGGTTGTGTACAGAGAAATACTCTGGGTAACTCTCTGAGTGTAGAGAACTATTTTACACCCAGTGTCACCTATCTAGGGCTCATTCCAAAGGAACTAATTATACTTGGAAACCCTCTGAATAGTAGGCTCAGGGCATTAGCCAAAGTTAAGTGGGCAAGGATCCCATCAGCAGGCTTCTTCTTGTGGGGCAGAGAGAAGAAGGTGTGCATGTATAAAGCAAACAGCAAGGAGTTCCCCAGGAAACCAGTACCAGTCTGAATGGTGAGGAGGATCCCAAACAGGGTGTCTCTGGACATACCGTGTGTCTGTCCCTCTTAGATCTTCCAGCCAAGGACAGCACATCCTGCAGACAAATCATTTGACTATGAATGTAAACATAAAAACAATGAAGACTGAGAAGTAGTTTGAAGTTTCAGGGACGTATAAATGTAAAGGGGATGTAATAACAAGCCCTGAGGGGAAGGAAGAAATTTGTCAGAAACATAACTTCACATTCAGGTATGCAGAATGGATTATGGTTTGCCACAGAATTTATCCCGTAGTATAGTAGATTTTTAAAAAAGATTTTATTAATTTATTTTAGAGAGGGGAAGGGAAGGAGAAAGAGAGGGACAGAAACATCAGTCTGTGGTTGCCTCTAACGCACCCCTTCTTGGGGACCTGGCCTGGAACCCAGGCATGTTCCCTCACTAAGATAGAACTGATGACCCTTTGGTTTGCAGGCTGGTGTTCAATTAACTGAACCACACCAGCCTGGGCTAAAAGATAGTAGATTTAAGGATTTAAAAAAAATGAGAAAGAAAAAGAACAACAATTATACTCCCGAAAATGTGGACAGTAGCAAACATCTTAAAGACAGTAGAGATAGTGTAAATAGCAAGAAAAAGTAGTGGTATATGCACTGAAGCAGAAAAATAGGACAATAAAGAAAATGACATATAATTACTGCTAAGAAAAGGATTACATATATACATGAAAGAAATAAAACACTGCTGAGTATTTAAACTAGGCCCTGAATACAAGTGAGTACAAACCGAACAGAACATTCAGACAAGAGAGAGAAGCAAGGATGGCAGACAGAAGCCTGCTGAGACGAACCCCTGTGTGGGGAAGGGCCTCAGAGGGCTGGTTAGAGAGAGTGAGCCCGGGGTAGATCAGGGCACTAACACGTAATGGTTTTCAGTCTGCTGTCCCGTGTGTGTGAGTGAAATAATAGACTCAGGAAAAATGTCTCAGTTCTATGTTGGGAGATTTTTTAAAATCAAGGTAAAGAAGAAAACTGAAAATAACCATGGACACATGCAGAAATGTAAAAAAGAGAAACGAAAACTGTAAAAAAATGGGATTTTTTTTAAGATACAAGGGAGGACCCCCCAAAAAGTTTATTTATAAAACATGGTGTATTTATTTTTACATGTTTCAAAAAAAGGGGGGCGGATTAACCAGTAAAAAAGAAAAGAAAAATGAACAACAAATTCTTGAAGCTCATCTTTCAAACAGGCTGATTGTAAGATCGAATACCCAGAAAGAGGCTGACACAGAGGGACACACAGCTGTAAGACTGGGTTCACATTGGGAATGGTGAGAACAAAACGAGGGGCACAAACTCTGGAAAACACTCACCATCCCCTTTGCCTCCCCTAGCCACCAGTGACAGTAGCATCCTCACCACAGCAGGTCTCCACAGGCAGCCCTGTGAAGGGGGGTCACTCTCAGCTGTGCTTCGGGGCAGCAGCAGGAATCCGGGTTATGAGGAGGGGCCTGAGTGACTTCATCTCCCTCTGGGCACCAGCCACTTTGTTATCCAAGCTGGAAATTGCCTTGTGGACAGTGACTCAGCCTGGCATGTCCACAGGAACCTAGCTGCTGTCCCCAGTGCAGTGTGTCCCCTGTTGGGTTATTAGGATCAGCAATTACAACTCTGCCATCTCCTCCTGAGCTGTCCCATGGCCTCTGGATGGAACTAAGTGCTCAACTGCTCCTCCGGGTCCCAGAGCAATGACGGGAAGCTCATCAGAAGTTCATGCTCCCTGCTAACAGTGGTGATTTTCGGTGTGAGACAGGCCACAGAGCATCAGCCCTGAGCTGGGTGCTGACTGGCTGCTCAGGGCTGAGTTGCAAGTTTCTGAGACGATCACACAAAACAAGCACATTGCATTGTCTTCTTCTGTGACCAAAGATGAAGTTTTATTTCAATTCCCAATACGTAGTCAATGATGTCACTTCAAGAACTTTAAATGGCAGGAAAAATGACCATTTTGTTTAAGCTTCCATTTTGAAATGATTGTTTATTCACAGGAAAACGTGAAGGTGGCACAGACACCCCCACTCACCCTTCCTCTGCTTCCCCCAGTGGTGCATCTTTTATTATCACAGTTCCATCTGAGTAAGGTGACTGTGAGATATACAGCTGTAGCCTCATGTCCTGTCACCACGGGGCACACTCGTGTGACCGCCACCTCCATCCACACACAGGACTCTTCCATCCCCACCAAGGCTTCCCTCCTGCTGCCTCTTCATGCCCACACCCACCGCACGGCCACGGTCCTCTGCTCCATCTCTGTCAGTTTGCTTTTTCAAGAGTTTTATATAGTCATGTAATTACCCAGCTTATAATCTTTGGGATCAGCTTTATCATGGGCATTATTCTCTGAATCTCTCCTATTGTCCCATGTATCAATAGCTTGATCATTCCTATTATCGAGTGAGATTCCTCATGTGGATGCACCACACTCTGCTTAACATTCCCAACTGAAGGACGGTAGAGTTGTCTTGCAGTTTTGGTTGTTAGAAATAAACAAGTGTGTCTATTACAGGCACAAATGTGTTCAGGATTTGGGGTGAACATAAGTTTTCATCTCTCTGAGATAAATGCCCAGTATCTCTTCCTGACCTGCTTTCGATGCCTTTGAATTATACCTGGAAGTGAAGTTGCTGAATCATGTGGTAGTTCCATTTTTAATTTTTGAGTGAATGTGATACTGTTTTTCATAGTTGTTTTCCCTTTTAGGCATTCTCATCCAGAGTGCACAGGGTTTCCAAGTTCTCCACATCCTTGCCAAGACTTGTAATTTTCTCAGTTTTCATAGTAGCCTTCTCTACAGCCAAAATACTTGAGTGGACACTGCAACCCTGCCCCTTCACCCCATGTGGTCACAGAGCCACCGTGCTCGCTGGTGAGGCACAAACATGTGGAGTGAAGTCGCGATGCGAGCCCGTCCCACTCCCAGGATCCTTTCACTGCCCACGTGTGATCTCCTCAGTGATCAACATGAGGGCCTGGAGCACTGTCCTGGACAGGAGCCTGTGGGGCAAGACGTCCTGAAAGCCTGACAGCCACCCTCGTGACTCAGCCTCCTACAGCCTCCTACATAACTGCCCCAACCCGCACGTGGCCAAACCACATGAAGCCTTGTTTGACATTTAAGGCAGGGACCTCGACTAATACAGAGCCCAGGGGAAAACTGGACATGAACATTTGTTCTCAACTCCACTAAACCCTTTTCACCTTGGAGGGATTGGACCATAGACAAACAAACCTTCCTCCTCCACAAGTGGCAGTCTCTTTTGTGCCCCACCCCTTGGTCCCACTCAGCCTTTTGGAAGGTCCTCACCTGTTCAGCTCTTTCAGTCCCTTGTGGAATCACCGTGACCAGCTCCACAGCATAGAGTGGTGAAGGAGCATCTTCCTACCCGCCCCCATTCATTCCCCAAACCTTCCTGTTGATGCCTTCAGTGCATGTAAAGACCATGCAATCCCCAAAAAGGTTTTGGAGGGCAGAGAAAGTACACCAGCCTGGCCTTTTATTGTGCCTGAGGTGGGCCAGGGAGACAATTCCTGCTGTAGCCGGGGTGTTCTCGGTCTGAACCCCCCACATACCCAATCAGGGAGTGCTGAGCGTTCTCACTAGCTCACCCAGACATGGGGCATGAAAGGCAGAGAGAGGTGAGCCTTGAAAGCTGTCACAGTCCAATATCCACTATCCACTCACTCTTAGGTACAGTGTCTTTCCTCACTCCTTTGTTCTGGGGACAGTAAAGCAGCCCACGCGATCAGACAGGCATCAGAAACATGGAAAGCCTGGCCTGCTGTTCGTGTACATGCCACAGCCTCCACTGTCCACCCCGAGGGCACTGCTCCCCACCCGGATTCAACATCCCCTCCTGCCTGTCAGGGGACCGCACCTCAGTGTGCTGCCTCCCCACCCACTTCCCCGTGTCTTCTCTCCCAATTTGGGTGATGAGCCTCTGGTGTCGGTTAGAAGAGCTGACTGCAAGCCACAGAAAGGACTTCTGACTGCCCAAGCAAGTGGGGACTGGCTGCAGTGGGGAGCGTCCCTCCCGCTCTGTTGAAGGGAGAGCTGCAGCCAGAAGTACAGGGACGAGTCTGATTTCGGAACTGTGGCTGCCGCAAAAAGGGTCCATCATCTCAGCCTTTGGTCACCAGGTGTGTCGGCTCCAGATTCAAGACCTGGGTAGAGAGAAACTGATTGTTCCCAGCCAGGTAACATTCTTGCTCTTTCATCCAATGGCCGTGCCTGGTGGGCTGAAGTTCCGTTACTGGCCCAACCCCCATGTCTGCCACTGAGAAGAGAGTGTAGAATTTGTCACCCACCATGTTCGAGGCCTTGTCCTCAGGAAGGGTGTAAGAGGACAGTGGGGTTCGAAGCAGTTAAGTAAAATGCCAAGGTCACATCACAAGACAGTGGTGACCTCCTATTCTATTACATATTGCTGCGTTGATTTTCTAATATGTTGTGGAGGATTTTTCCACCTCTGTTCATGAGAGATACTGGCCTGTGATTTTCTATTCTTTAACATGCTTCTCTAGTTCGAGTTATGCTGAGCTCATAAAATGGATTGGGAAGTATTCCTTCCTCTATTTCCTAAAAGATTTTGCACAATACTGACTTTAATTATTCTTTAAGTTCTTGATAGAATTAACCAAGTAAAACCAATTAGGCCTGGTCCTCTCTCAGTAAGAAGTTTTAAATTCCATCTTTCCTATCATTTTGAAACAATCCCAAAGAAGATCCGGATATAGCTTTGTGAGAAAATTGCTTTCCTCATACCTCTTCATCCCTGCATATTTTCCTATGTATTTTCTACAAACAAGACTTCCCACATAGTCACAACAGGTCCCTGGAAAGCAGGACATTCACGTTGATATCGGGCTGTCATCTATTCCCCTGGCCCTACTCAGTTTCCCCAGTCACCCCAGTGCTGCATTTTAATTTTTTTACATGTTATTGTTTATGCTATTACAATTAACCCCATTTTATCTCCTTTGCCTCCCTCCATCCAGCACACCCCCTACTCCCTTCAGCTATTCCCCTACCATTGTTCATGTCCATGGGTCTTGCATGTAAGTTCTTTGGCTGCTCCATTTCCTATATTGTATTTACATCCCCATGGCTATTCTGTAGCTTCCTGTTTGTACTTCTTAATGCCCTCAGCTCTTCACCCATTCTCCCCCTTCCCCCTCCCATCTGGCAACCTGCTGGTAACACACTTCTTTTCTCTGGCTCCTAAGAGTCTCTCTTTATCTTTAACCTTTGGCCTTTTCTTTATGAGATGTGTTGGAGTGGGCCTCTGTGCATCCATCATAAGTAGGACTCTCTGTGTTTCCTGGACTTGCATGTCCATTTCCTTCTCCAAATTAGGGAAGTTTTCTTTTCCTTTTTTTCCCACTAGATTTCAAATTTCTTGCTCTTTCTCTTCTCCTTCTGGCATTCTTATGATGCGCATGCTGGGCCTCTGAAGTTGTCCCAGAGGCTGTTTACACTGTCCTTATGTTTGGGATCTTTTTTCTTCCTGTTGTTCTATATCACAGGTGGCAACCACAAGGCCCATGGCTGGATCTGGCCCTCCACCTTGTTTTATCTGTCCCGGAACCTCTTTCTACCTGGCAGCAGCACGGAGCTCTCACTTAACTGTTAAGGAGTATTTATATTTATACATTCCTAGAAGTATACTCAGCCCTTTGAAGGCAACTGTGAGGGTGATGTGGTTCCTGGTGATAATGAGTGTGACACCCCTACTGTAGATGTATGGGTTTATTTTGTATCCTCAATTCCATTTCATTAATCAGCCATCTGTCTCTCTGCCAGAATCATGATGTCTTGATCCCTGTTCCTTTGTGACACAACAGTCCCCGTTATCCACAGGGGATATGTTCGAAGATGTCATGTCAATGCCTGAAACCATGGCTAGTACCAAGCCCTGTACATGCTGTTTTTTCCTATAAATATAGAAATACGATAAAATTTAATTGATGAAATAGGCACAGTAAGAGTAACAACAACAAGTAAGAATAAAATGGAACAATTATAATAATTACTGTAGTAAAAGTTATGTGGACGTGGTTTCTCTGCCTCCAAGTATCTCACTGTACTGTGCTCCCTTTTGCTTATGTGATGATGTGAGATGGTGCAGCACCTCTGCGATGAGGTGGAGTGAGGTGCAGGCTTTGTGACACAGCATTTGGCTCCTGTAAGGGTCACTGGGACACAGCAGTGCAGTGCTGCAGTCCATCTGCCGACTGACACGGCCCCTGGGGGACTGAGGAGCAGGTAGAGTAGACAGCGTAGCTACACTTGACCCAGGAAGGATTCACCTCCCAGGAGGGACAGCGTGGAACAGCACAAGATTTCACCATGTTATGCAGAATGGCATGCAACTCAAAACACATAAATGTTTATTTCTGGAATTTTCCATTTATAATTTTCCACCAGGGTTGAGCATGGGCAACGGAAACTGTGGGTGGAGCCTGCAGATAAGGCTTGGGAGGGCACCGTATTCCTTCTATGGGCAAGTAGAACTCTTCCTACCACACTCTTCTTTCTCATGGTTTCTGTGGGCGATTCTAGGTCTCTTGTGATTTTATATAAATTTTGGAATCGGATTGCCAGTTTCTACAGAGAAGTGTTTTTGGATTCCAGGAACATTCCTATTGATCCTGCACATTGTTTTGGGGCTTGTTCCCATCCAGCAGCAGTAAGCGACCTGACATGTGAACATGGATGTGTCTCCACACACCTACATCAGTCGGTTCTTTCAATGGTTATTTGTAGCTTTTAGAGTGTAAGTTTTGCAGTTCTTTAGAAAACATTTCTCAGTATTGTATTCTTTTTGATATTAGCTTGAATAAATGTGCTTTCTTCAATTTACATCCAAATTCTTTATTACAAGTTGTGTTAGGCAGCGTGAGATATTATAACAAAATACTGTAGACTGGGTGGCTTAAACAATGGAAACGTATTTTCTCCCTGTTCTGGAGGCTGGAGAGTCTGAGATCAAGGATCCAGCAGAGTTCTAGTCCTGCTGAGATCTACTCTTCACACCCTGCCTGGAAGATGGTTAGAGATTCAACATACAATATTTTGGGTTGAACAATTCATTTTAGAGTACAAATACAGACAAATACGGTTCTTCTTTGCACATTGTTTTTATTCTGCAACCATGGAAAACTTCTTCATTAATTCCAATATTTGTACTTGATTCCCTAAAATTTTCTATGTATAGGATCATATCATCTGTCAATAGAGAATTTTCCTTCTCCTTTTCCAATCTGTACTCCTTTCATTTAACTTTCTTGCCCTATTTCTCCATGTAGCATCTCCAGTATGGTGTTGAGAGAAAGGGCAAGACTAGACATTCTGGTCTTCTGTCTGATCTTGGGAGAAGCATCCATTCTTTGTGAGTGGCTGTTAGCTGCAGGTGTTCTCTAGATGCCCTTGATCACTTTCAGGAAGTTCCCTTGTCCCTGGTTTGCTGAGTGTTTTTCCGGAGTGCTGGGAGAGAGGGGCAGGGGGACAGTGGCTAAGCACAGCTGAGTATCCTGGTCATTGAAGACACAGTTCTAACAACAAATCCCTCAGATGCTATGAAAAGCTACTTCATCCCACTCAAATGCTCCATTAAAAAGAAACAAGTCAACTACACAAAAAACTTAGAGTGTAGAAAACAAACCATGAGACACTTTTTTCAGTCTGGAGGGTAAACAGACACTTCCTGTAGAGGAAATGAAGGACTAACAGGAGTGGGCGTGGCCTGTCAGCCTGCAGGTGATGTGCCCACCTCTTGCACCTGCGTGGTGGTGCAGAGAGGGTGGGGAACCCGGAGCCAGAGACAGCCAGTTATCTTGCCATGCAGTGAATTCTTGTAAGGAAGTTTGTGAGAACCAAACCACAGTACTCATCTTTGCACACACGTGTTCAGACACACAGACACACACACAGCATCAATGGAGGGACCTGATTTCCAACTTTGGTGATGATAAAGACCAGGGCATGGGTGGGATTCTTGGACAAGGGTTCAGGGGACGGGACAGGCTGCAGTTAAGACCAGTCTGGGAGGTGAGTCCTTCTCCCAGGGCGCTCATTTTGGGTAGGTGCAGTCTTCACCTGGAGAACCCACCTCCCAGGGAATCCCCCACACAGGGGGGCCTCCCACCCCGACCACACCGCTTCCCCAGCTCTGTGTGCCCAGGATTTAAAACTGTAGCTACTGAGCTGGGGTGACTCAGCTCTTCTCTCTTCAGGGACACGTGCTTAGGGAGCAGGTGGCTCTGCCCTGCCCAGGCCCAGGGTTGTCAGCCATCAGCCAAATCAAAGGGCAGACCAAGGAGATTCCCATCAACCTGTCAACAACACCACCTTGGTAAAACCTGGTGGCAGAAGCCCCCAAAACACAGTATAGGGCCCAGCTGCAGGCCCCCCGGCCTGCTCCACACACCTCTCCAGGGCTCTGCTTTCAAGGAGTTTATGCAGATTTGACAAATAATCTACCCAAAGTCCTTCCAGATGAGGTACATCCCCTAGCACCCAATTCTTTCAAAAGCAAAGCAAAATTCTCCACATTCCTATACAACACAGTGACAGAACACACACTGAAATTGGTAGCAACCCTAACATCAGTCACAAGGTTCCACCTTGTGGCTCCATAAATCATGTTGAGAGAGGTGAACCTGGGGGAAGTTTGGCTTGAGAAGGGGCCACGAGGATTCTCCCCTCAGCTGTGACCCAGTTCCTGGAGAGGACCCGTGGGCCAAGGGGCAGGGGAGGCCAGGCCCAGTGCATACCTGCTGGGGCTCTTCGACACGTGGGGACTTGACATATCTGGCCCCTCACATAGAGTCAAGAACTGGTCACTTCTAGACGTAGGAATGTGGAACAAGAAGTGCTTTCCATTTTTATTACTGTGCTAGTATACATCATGGGTATTGAAAACACAGTCATGCATTAGTGTCTACTCATTCTCCAGAAAGCACAACAAGCATGTGTGTATTGAATGTCTTCTGTAAGGTTTTGAAATAAATGAGAGAGTGGAGGACAAAAACGGTGTTGGTTCCCCTGAGCCTTGAGCGGCCGTGGAGCCAGGCTGCTCTAGCTGTTGCACATCTGAGAACAGGGAGGACCCCCCTTTCCAAAACCATCTCCTAAAGTCCTACCTGCAGTGGGAGGAGTGTGGGCAGGGGCTGAGGAGATGGAGGCTGGCAGAAAAGGGGCCTCGTGCCCCAGGACCAGCAGTGCCCCTACAGCCCCTCCTAGGCCACAGCTGGAAAACCCCAAACATGGCAGACAGTCATGGTGATTCCACAGAGACTCTCACCTGCTTCCCAGATCCCCCATTGTCCTTGATCCTCCTTCCTCCCTCCCTACATGGACAGAGGGATAATGCCCCCAAATCTGGAAAGGCATTTCACAGTCTGGGCAAGGACAGAGGACAGGAAGTACAGGTCCAGGGGTCAGTGCCCTTCACTGATCACGTTGGCCCTGTTCTGTGGACTCTGTCTTTATCTCTAACGTGAGGGGCCCTCACAAGGGGGTCTCTGAGTCCCTGCTAATCTTTCCTCAAAAAGTGCTCTTAAATATTCTGCTTCCTAATTCACTGGTAACTTCTTAGAATTGCTGGAGCTCAAATGATGATGTCATAATATTTCTGTCTGTCATGACACCCAGAGTCACTTCCCTGCAGAGATCTTGGAAAAAGATAACCAGGACAATGTGGGGATGAAACTGAGCCCCTCTAGACATTATAACAAGGGAACTTAGTAATGATTAGATAATTAGGGGTGAAGTCTTCCTAAATGAACCAGGATGCAGGCTTTATTTTATGGTTGGATTAACGTGTGTCCTTCCCCTTCCATGTATCTGAAGCCCCAATTGATGTGCAGCTACACAACATTCTTACTCAGCCAGAACATCGTGTGTGGGATTCTAGAACCCCTAGAGAAGGAGCCTCCATGGTCGGAGAGTGCTGGCTGTGCACTGAGGCCGTAAGTTCAGAGACCAATGTTAAAACCACCGTGGGAGAGTATGACCATTCCCCCAAAATAAAAAAGTAGAACTGCCGATAGAAATGATTCTGAATAGAAATTGCTGAATAGAAATGATTCAGCAATTTCACTTTCAGGTCAGTTCGGAAACAATAACAAACAGTACTTGAAGGGATATTTGCACAATCACGTTCATAGTAGCACCAGGCATGACATTCAGGAAGTGGAAAAACATATGTCTGGAGATGGATGAAAGGAAAAACCACATGTGATGCATACATACAATGGGAGATCATTAAAACAAAAGGAAATCCTAGCCCAACCTACAGTGTGGACATTAAGCCAGGGGCAATCAACCAGCCATGAAGAGACAAACACTGAATGAGCCCCTCATATGAGGCATCTCAAGAAGTCAAGTTCATAGGAACAGAGTGGAGAATGGTAGTCACCCATGTGTTGGGGAAAAGGGGAAAGGGTTTTCATTTCATGGGGATGGAGTCTTTGGTTTGCAAGGTGAGAAGGTTTTGAAGCTCTGTGCACAACACAGTGAGTATAGGAAACCCCACTACACTGTGGACTCACAGTTAAGATGGTGAATTCTATGTCATGTGTTATTCACACAGTTTAACAAGATAATGACAACACTGAACGTGGGACAGGATTGACAGAAACTGGATCTCTCACACATGGCTTGCAGAAATGTGAGGAGATGTAGCCACTCTGGGAAACAGGTTTCAGTTTTGGAACTGAAGAAATGGAATACATGCATATCATGCAATCCATCGTTGCACTCCTGGGCATTCATCTCAGAGAGATGAAAACTTCTGTTCACTCCGAATCCTGAACACAGTTCTGCCTGTAATAGACACACTCGTTTATTTCTAATAACCAAAACTGCAAGACAACTCTACCGTCCTTCAGTTGGGAATGTTAAGCAGAGTGTTCTGCATCCACATGAGGAATCTCACTCTCTAATAGGAATGATCGAGCCATTGATACATGGGACGATAGGAGAGGTTCAGAGAATAATGACCATGATAAAGCTGACCCCAAAGATTATAAGCTGGGTAATTATGTGACTATATAACCCTCTTGAAAATGCAAGCTGACAGAGATGGAGCAGAGGACCGTGGTCGTGGTGTTGGTGGGGCATGAAGAGGCAGCAGGAGGGAAGCCTTGATGGGGATTGAAGGGTCCTGTGTGTGGATGGAGGTGGCGGTCACATGAGTGTGCCCCATGGTGACAGGACATGAGGCTACAGCTGCACATCTCACAGTCACCGTCATCACACTATGATTTTGAAAGATGCACCACTGGGGGATGCAGAGGAAGGGTGAGTGGGGATCTCTGTACTACCTTCATGTTTTCCTGTGATGGACAATTACTTCAAAATGGAAGCTTAAATCAAACAAAATGGTCATTTTTCCTGTTGTTTAAAGTTGTTGAAGTGACATCATTGAGTATTTATTGGGAATTCAAATAAAACTTCAGCTTTGGTCACAGAAGAAGACAATGCAAGGTGCTTCTTTGTGTGAACATCCCTTAAACTTGCAATTCAGCCCTGAGTAGCCAGTCAGGGCCCAGCTCAGGGCTGCTGTCCTGTGGCCAGTGTCACACTGGAAATCACCACTGTTAGCAGGGAGGGAACATGAACTTTTGATGAGCTTCCCGTCATTGCTCTGGGACCTCGAGGAGTAATTGAGCACTTAGTTCCACACAGAGGCCATGGGTCACCTCAGGAGGAGATGGCAGAGTTGTAATTGCTGATCCTAATAAGGTAACAGGGGACACAGTGCACTGGGGACAGCAGCTAGGTTCCTGTGGACATGCCAGGCTGAGTCACTGTCCACAAGGCAATTTCCAGCTTGGATAACAAAGTGGCTGGTGCCCAGAGGGAGATGAAGTCACTCAGGCCCCTCCTCATAACTGTGATTCCTGCTGCTGCCTTAAAGCACAGGGGAGAGTGACCCCCCTTCACGGGGCAGCCTGCTGGAGACCTGCTGTGGTGAAAATGCTGCTGTGGCTGCTGGCTCCGGGAATCAAGGGGTTGGTGAGTGTTTTCCAGGATTTCTGCCCCTCTTGTTCTCGCCATTCCCAATGTGAACCCAGTCTTACAGCTGTGAGTCCCTCTGTGTCAGCCTCTTTCTGGATATTTGCTCTTACTCTCAATCAGGCTGCTTTGAAATAAGAGCTTCAAGAATTTCTTGTTCATTTCTTCTTTTCTTTTTGCTGGTTAATTTCCCATTTTTTTAAATTTTCTTTTCTCATTCTTACATTTCTGCTTGTGTTCATGGTTATTTTAAGTTTTCTTCTTTACCTTGATTTCTAAAAATCTCCCAACATAGAACTAAGACATTTTTCCTGAGTCGACTATTCCACTCACACACACTGGACTGCAGACTGAAACCCATTACCTGTTGGTGCCCTGATTTACCCCGGGGCTCCCACTCTGACTAGCCCTCCGGGGCCCTTCCCCAGGCAACGGTTCACCTCAGCAGGCTCTTTCCGTCATCCTTGCTTCTCTCTCTTGGCTGCATGTTCTGTTCGGTTTGTATTCACTTGTTTTCAGGGCCCAGTTTAAATACTCGACAATGTTTTATTTCTTTCACGTATACATGTAATCCTTTTCCTTACCAGTAATCATATGTCATTTTCTTCATTGGCCTATTTTCCTGCTTCTGTGGTATATAACAGTTGTTTTTCCTGCTATTCACAGTATTTCTGCTGTCTCTAAGATGTTTGCTACTGTCCACATTTTCAAAAGTCTAATTGTTGTTCTTTTTTCTTCCTCATTGTCCTTTTTTAATGCTTAAGTGTATTCACTTCAAGTCTAAATTCATTTCCAAACCATAATCCATCTCCATGCCTGAATTTGAAATTATGTTTCTGACAAATTTCTTCCTTCCCCACAGGGCTTGTTATTACATCCCCTTTACATTTATATGTCCCTGAAACTTGAAACTACTTCTCAGTCTTCATTGTTTTTATATTTACATTCATAGTCAAATGATTTGTCTGCAGGATGTGCTGTCCTTGGCTGGAAGATCTAAGAGAGACAGACACTCACTGATGTCCAGAGACACCCTGTTTGGAATCCTCCTCACCATTCAGACTGGTACTGGTTTCCTGGGGAACTCCTTGCTGTTTGCTTTATACATGCACACCTTCTTCTCTTTGCCCCACAAGAAGAAGCCTGCTGATGGGATCCTTGCCCACTTAACTTTGGCTAATGCCCTGACCCTCCTATTCAGAGGGGTTCCAAGTATGATTAGTTCCTTTGGAATGAGTCCCGAGATAGGTGACACCGGGTGTAAAATAGTTCTCTACACTCAGAGAGTTACCCGGAGTATTTCTCTGTACACAACATCCCTCCAGAGCACATTCCAGGCAGTGACCATTACTGTGAGCGGTCGTAAGTGGACCTGGCTCAAGAACAACATCTCCACACTCATTCAACCCTCCATATTTTCCTGCTGGCTCATCAACATGCTCATCTATTCTCAGATGATCTTAAGAGTTGTGGCCAACAGGAATACCACTGATGTTACATCTAGGTATTATAGTTTTTTTTGCAAGGTCAGTACATATGATCACCAGGGAGCTGTGACATTTCTCAGTACAGTGCTCATTCAGGATGTGCTCTTTCCTTCCCTAATGGTGTGCAGTAGCGTCTACATGGTGACCGTCCTTTCCAGACACCACAGAGTAGCTCAGCTCGTCCGCAGTAGCGTCCACCCCTCACGAAGCTCTCCTGAGCACAGAGCCACCCACGTCATCCTCATGCTGGTTTGCTGTTTCATTTTCTTTTACTGGACCAACAGCTTTCTTACTACTTATTTACTGTTTGGAAATAAGAGGAATTGGCAACTGGAGAAAGTTAATAACTTTATTTCTTCATGTTACCCGACCATCTGTCCTTTTGTACTGATGAAAAATGAGAACAGGATTTCCAGAGTGAATTTCATCAACAGTAGGAGCAGAATTTTCTTTCTTGAAAGTAAATTAAATGATCCTATGAACACTCCTGAGCATTTGTCTTCACAAAAAGATTCTTTTATATGTGTCCAGAGTGACACGGTTATCAGTGGTTTGAGGGATATGTTTAGTCCCCACTGTGCATAGTTAACAGGAAGTAAAATCAATGCATTGTCCAGTTATGAAACTTTTTAGACATTACATGTAATGTTTAGTGTTTAGAATAACACTGTTATACATCATTGAAGCTTTAAAACAATAACATATGTAATGTATGGTGTTTTCTACTATTGGAAACTTCATGAAATCATAAAATTATAAAAATTGATAAACCACCAAAGGGCAGTGTTTTCTTTTGAGTGCAAGTTCATTATAATCCTAAGGTAGGCAATGAAATATATGTGTTTGTTAAATTATACTCTACATTTTACTATGTCAGAAATACTTTTGGTTTAGTTTTTGAAAGCTAAATTCTTTAGATGTGCATATCAATTCAGAAACGCCCTCAAACTTGCAATAATTATTTACCTACAGTGAGGTAAAGCAGGGACACTGAGAGATAAACACCATTTTTCATGAGGACTGTGGAGCATACAGGCAAACTGGGGCTTTGAAAATTCAAGATTAAAAGAACACCCCTGGTTGGCGTAGTTTAGTGGATTGAGCACGGGTTGGGAACCAAAGCATCGCTGGCTTGATTCCCAGCCAGGGCAGTTGCCTAGGTTGTAGTCCATGGCCCCCAGCAACCACACATTGATGTTTCTCTCTCTCTCTCTGTTTCTTCCTCCCTTTTCTCTTCAAAAATAAATAAATAAAATCTTTAAAAAAAAAAAAAAGAACAAAGGGACCAAAAGTTTGATGCTCGAGACCTAGGAACCTCCTCTGGGCAGAGACTGATGGAAGGGCTTCTCAGCATTACCTGTTCCTCCAAGGGGAACATCCTAAGCATGCAGAATAGCGGCAGTGACAGTGTCAGTCCATTTGGGCTTGAGGTCAGTGGTCAAGTTCAAGTTCAGGTTCGGGTTTGAGGTTAGTGTCAGAGTCCAGTTTACAGTTTGCATTCAGGTTAGGATTAGACTTGGGGTTAGGGTTGGGGTCAGGGTCAGAATTAGGGTTAGAGTTGGGGGTGCAGGTTTGGGCTGGGGCTAAGGTTGAGTACATGGCTTAATATTAGAGCTTATGGTTGGGTTTGGTGTTAGGGTTTGGGTTAAGGTAGTGTTCGATTACTTTCTTGCTTGTGCTTTTGACTTCATGTTTCAGAAGGTTTTGCCAATTAAAGATTATTATGTTTTACTTCTGTTTTGTTATATAGTTGTATGGACTTGCTCCTACCTTTGGATCTGAGATGTTTTGTTTTACTTTTAAAGTTAGATTCCAATTTCCTCTTCTTTTTAATCTTCACCCAAGAACATGCTTATTGATTTAAGAGAGACGGAAACAGAGAGAGAGACAGAGAGGCAGAGAGAGAGGGAGGAGGGAGGTGGGGAGAGAGAGAGAGAAAGGGAGGGAGAGAGAGAGGAGTGGAGAGAGGGAGAGAGAGACATCAGTGTGAGAGAGGAACCTCGATTGATCCCCTCTCAAATATACCCTGACTGTGGACTTAATCTGCTACATAGGCTTGTGCCCTAACTGAGAATGGAACTCGCCACCTTTCAGTCTGTGGGGCAATACCTAACCCTCTGAGCCCCAATATCACAATAATAAAAAACTAACCTGTTTTCAAAAACAGACTAAAGGCTTAATAGACATTTCTCCAAAGAAGACATACGAATGGTCAATAGCAATAGGAAAAAATGCTCTCACCACTAATCATCAGAGAAATAGAAATCAAGACTTATTATCATTTAGCACCTGTCGGGATGGCTGTTATCCAAAAAAGAGCTATATTGGCAAAGGTGTGGAGAAATTGAAACTCTTGCATTCTGTTGGTGGGAGTGAAAAATTGGGTGGTCACTATAGAAAGCTGTATGAAGACTCCTCAAAAATTAAAAATAGAATCACCACATGGTCCAGCAATTCTACTTCTGGGTATTTATCCAAAAGAATTAAAATCAGGACTTCAAAAAGATATTGGCACCCCCATGCTCACTGGACCATTGTTCACTAGAGCCAAGATGTGAAAACAACCCAAGTTTCCATGAGAGACACGTGAATAAAGAAAATGTAGGATATACATGCCCTAGAATTTCAGCCATAGGAAACAGGAACATTATGCAGTGTGTGAAAACATGGCTGAACCTCGAGGACATTAGTTTAAGAGAAATAAGCCATTCACAGAAAGACAAATGTTGCCTGGTCCCATTTATATGAGGTATCTAAAACAGCCAAATTCACAGAAACAGAGTGGAAGGAACAATGGTTGTCAGACGCGAAGTGGGTAGAAAAATGAAGAGTTACTAATCTCAGGACACAGAGTTTTAGATGGAAAAGATGAGTAAGTTCTAGAGATCTGGTGGCCAACACTGTACTGTCCACTCAAAATCTCACTAGTTAGGTCTGCTAGTAACTGTTCTCACCACAATAAAATAAGGTCAAAATGCATACTGGTGCTATACATCAATTAATAAGGTTATCTGATACAAATTAAGCAAAAGATGCTAAAAGAAATCATAACAAATCTTTGCTGTTTGACTTCTTGTCTAAAACGCTGGCCACCTCTGGAGCCTGCTTCTTCATCTATCATATGTAGACCATTCTGCCCGCCTCTCAGACTGATGACACAATGGAGTGAGGTCATCCCTTTAAAGTGTCTAGCACAACGCCTAGCACACAGTAGGAGCTCAATAATGATTTTTAAATGCTAGATGATACTTGAGCTTCTTTCCAGCCCAGACATAAGCAGCCAGCACTGCCTTACCGTTTTCTCTTTTTCTTTCTGACCCCATCTGTTCCTTCTTAAAATGCTGCAATGTTGTGTTGAAGAAAAAAACTCATCCAGTCATATTTGAGCATCAAAAAGGCAACCAGCTGACACCAAGACCCCAGTGATGACACTAAGTGCCACAAATGTGCCCCATCTTCTCTGATGGAAAGACGAGGACACAGCTCATTCAAGGTCACACATGTGAAGGAACCATGCAAGAGAGGTTTGAGACTTGGCCCCCTCCAGGCCCTCTGGCTATGCTTGTAAACTTGTAAATAACTTACTAGAGTTACTAACACACTATTTCTCTCTCATTTGGGTTGTTTTCCAATTATACTTATAAACATACCCCTCTGCTCACAGCTCAAGGCCAAGTACTCAGTAGGCTGTATATTCCCACAGCCAAAGACTCTGTTTTAAACCTTGCTCTGTAGAGCCTTGTTTATAACATTTAGACCACTAGTACAAACAAATTAATATGCTAATGAGATAGTTTATAATGTTACAGTTAAATAGTAAAGGCAGCACTCTACACCTCAGCTAGACATTTACATAACTGCATTACCAGCATTTGCATGAGCCACTATGAACATTAGGGGAGGGAACTTGCTTATTTCCTATTCACTACAGAATGGAATGTGGTTCTTCCTTGCCCTTACAAACAAAGCTTAACTGCTGTTTAAAACCAGACACTACACATGGATGATTTTACGGTTCCCGGTTGCTATGAGGGAGCAGCAGCAAGTTTCATAGGAAGGAAAAAAATGTTTGCTGGAAAATTAGTTATTCCAAATGAATTGAATCAAATACTCAACTTTTCTTCTGTTTATGTACTTGCCTTCTGACTTTTGACAGATCAGCTTCTCACCACACATATTTTCCCTTATAAAGACTACTTTCTTCAAGGTCAGTTTTTCCCAAATCTCTTTATGTACATTCAGTAGAAGAAAAGAACAGATGACAATCCTGGCCAATCCATACAATTAATTAATCTATAAATACTTATTGAGCATCCCTAGAGCGAACCCAGCACGCATTCAATACGTGTATATTAAAGGAAATTGGAATTAATTTCGTTCTGTTTAAGAAAGTAACTTTTGGTGCCTGTCTTGGTTTGGATGGCCCAAATGCAGACCTCCAGAGATAGAATTGGAGCACAGGCACTTTATGTGTGTGATGATCTAAGGAATCCTGACTGGGGCAGGAGGAAAAGTGAGTCAGGGAAGGCAGATAAACTAAACAGCACCAGGGAGAAAGGTAATTGCTGTGGGCTACTTGGTTTCAAACCCAGAAGGGACAGTAGGAGGAACCACATGAACAGAACCTTACAAAATCCCACGCAGCCAACCCTACTCCCCTGCTGCCATACACGCCTCACCTGCTTCCCAGGTGCTGAGGAGTAAGTGAGGGCTTGGGTTCTGCCAGTCCTCACACAGCACTTTGCAAGTTCTATCATCCCCAGCCGCAAGCCCCATTTACCATCAGGGGCAAGTCAGTTGTTCTTCCTAATGATGCTGTCTACAACCCCAGCCTATCAGTAATTAATCTCACTGGAAATCTGGCTTTTAAATCATTATGGATGATGCTTATGATCTAGTCCTCAACCTTTTTTGCTCACCTATTTCCTAAAATAGTTTCAAAATACTGTACACACCCCACTTAAGTTGAGATGTATATTTTTAAATCACAAATTTAGTTCCTAGATGGGACTTCCAGCCCATTATAAATATTGAACATCTAAATAAAGTTGTTACTGCATTCTTTTACATGTTTCCAATGAAATATAAATCCCAAAGGAAATTGATAATCACCATTGTCCATTCAAAAACATAAATGTCCACGTGTATCTTGTTTTAGAATGTTCCTTCAAGTCGTATTTTCATTTCATTTTTCCCAGAGAACATTATCCTAATATAAAAAATATATGTGAAGGCCCTAGCTGGTGTAGCTCAGTGGATTGAGCATGGACTGTGAACCAAAGTGTCAGAGGTTCAATTCCCATTCAGGGTACATGCCTGGGTTGCAGGCCATGACCCCCAGCAATCGCACATTGATGTTTCTCTCTCTCTCTCTCTATCTCCCTCCATTCCCTCTCTAAAAATAAATAAATAAAATATTTAAAAATAAAAAAATGGAAACAATTTTGCTAAATAAGCCTATCTCATAATTGATTGAAAGAAAGGTATAAATTGGCATTAATTTTTAATTTTCTGTGACCATACAAGTTCAAATTTTTTATTTTCTTCAGAAAAAATGTGATTGTACTTCTCATTTAATACACAATTATTAAAAATGAAGTACATTTAAAATTTTGCTAAACATACAAATTCTACCAGAAGATTATTTCTCAATGATATGCACAGGATTAGTTTGTTTTTCCTAATTAGTCCATCTCTTCATGAATGAATAATACTTGTTGCTAGGATGAGACACAGGCCATAATTTATGTTATTCCTCATTTTAGAAACTGACTCTGAAAAGACTTGTTTGGTTTTTTTTTTATTTTATTTTAATCATTGTTCAAGTACATTTTTCTCCCACCTACTCCCATTCCAGCCCACCTACCCAACCCCCCCTTCCCTCCCATTACCCCCCACCCCTAGTTTTTGTCCATGTTTCCTCCAAATTTGTTCCTGTAAACCCTACCCATTCCCCCCTGAAATTCCCTCTTCTCTCCCCTCTGGTCACTGTCAGACTATCCCCTATGTCAGTGTCTTTGGTTATATTTTGCTTGTTTTTTTGTTTTGTTGTTTAGGTTCCTGTTAAAGGTGACATCATGTGGTATTTGTCTTTCACTGCCTGGCTTGTTTCGCTTAGCATAATGCTTTCCAGCTCCATCCATGGTGTTTCAAAGGGTAGGAGCTCCTTCTTTCTTTCTGCTGCATAGAATTCCATTGTGTAAATGTACCATAGTTTTTGGATCCATTCATTTACTAATGGGCATCTAGGTTGCTTCCAGCACCTAGCTATTGTAAATTGTGCTGCTATGAACATCGGGGTGCAAATGTTCTTTTATATTGGTGTTTCAGTGTTCTTAGGATATAGTCCCAGCAGTGGAATTGCCAGGTCAAAAGGCAGATCCATTTTTAGTTTTCTGAGGAAGTTCCATACTGCTTTCCATAGTGGCTGGACCAGTCTGCAGTCCCACCAACAGTGCACTAGGGACCCCCTTTCTCCACAGCCTCTCCAACACTTGTTGTTTGTTGCTTTGTTTATGATGGCCATTCTGACTGGTGTGAAGTGGTATCTCATTGTGGTTTTAATCTGCATCTCTCTGATGGCTAGCGATATTGAGCATCATTTCATGTGTCTTTGGATTTCCTGTATGTCCTCTTTGGAGAAGTGTCTGTTCAAGTCCTTTGGCCATTTTTTAATTGGGTTACTTGTCTTCTTAGAGTGGAGTTGTGTAAGTTCTTTATATATTTTGGAGATTAAACCCTTGTCTGAGGTATCATTGGCAAATATGTTTTCCCATACAGTTGGTTCGCTTTTTATTTTGATACTGTTTTCTTTAGCTGTGCAAAAGCTTTTAATTTTGATGAGGTCCCATTTGTTTATCCTTTCCTTTATGTCCCTTGCTCTAGGAGACAAGTCAGTAAAAAAGTTTCTGCGTGAAATATCTGAGATTTTCCTACCTCCGTTCTCTTCTAGGACTTTAATGGTGTCACGTTTTATATTTAAGTCTTTTATCCACCTTGAATCTATTTTTGTATAAGGTGCAAATTGGTGCTCGAGTTTCATTTTTTTGCACGTAGCTGTCCAGTTCTCCTAACACCATTCGTTGAAGAGGCTATTTTTATTCCATTTTATGTTGCTGCTTCCTTTGTCAAATATTAATTGACCGTAGAGGCTTGAGTTTATTTCTGGGCTCTCTGTTCTGTTCCATTGGTCCATGTGCCTGTTTTTATGCCAGTACCAGGCAGTTTTGATTACAGTGGCCTTGTAGTATAGTTTAGTGTCAGGTATTGTGATCCCTCCTACTTTACTATTCTTTCTCAAAATTGCAGCAGCTATTCGGGGTCGTTTATGGTTCCATATAAATTGTTGAAGTGTTTGTTCTATGTCTGTGAAATGTGCCATTGGTACTTTAATAGGTATTGCATTGAATGTGTAAATTGCTTTTGGTAGTATGGACATTTTGATGATATTAATTCTTCCAATCCATGAACACAGTATATGTTCCCATTTGTTTGTGTCTTCCTTGATTTCTGTCCTCAGTGTTATGTAGTTTTCTGAATACAGCTCTTTTACTTCTTTGGTTAGGTTTATTCCTAGGTATTTTATTTTTCTTTTTGCTATTTCAAATGGGATTTTTTTCTTGATTTCTGTGTCTGCTGTTTCATTGTTGGTGTACAGAAATGCCTTTGATTTCTGGATATTGACTTTGTATCCCGCTGTTTTGCCAAATTCATTTATTAGGTCAAGCAGTTTTTTGGTGGAGTCTATAGGATTTTCTATGTACACTATCATGTCATCTGCAAACAGTGACAGTTTTGTTTCCTCCTTTCCGATTTGGATTCCTTTTATTTCTTTTTCTTGTCTGATTGTTGAGGCTAAAACTTCTAGTACTATATTGAATAGAAGTGGTGAAAATGGACATCCTTGTCTTGTTCCTGTTCTTAGTGGAAAAGATTTTAATTTTTGCCCATCGAGTATAATGTTGGCTGTAGGTTTCTCATATATGGCCTTTATTATGTTGAGGAATGCTCCTTTTATTCCCACTTTACTGAGTGTTTTTATCATAAATGGGTGTTGTACCTTATCAAATGCTTTTTCTGCATCTATTGATATGATCACGTGGTTTTTGTCTTTGCTTTTGTTTATGTGATGTATTACATTTACTGATTTGCGAATATTGTACCATGCTTATGTCCCTGGGATGAATCTTACATGGTCATGGTGTATGATCTTCTTAATGTATTGTTGGATGCGGTTTGCCAGTATCTTGTTGAGGATTTTAGCGTCAATGTTCATCAGCGATATTGGCCTGTAGTTTTCTTTCTTTGTTGTGTCTTTATCTGGTTTTGGAATTAAGATGATGTTGGCCTCATAAAAAGAGTTTGGGAGTCTTCCATCTTTTTGGATTTTTTGAAATAGTCTGTGAAGGATAGATGTTAGTTCTCCCTTAAATGCTTTGTAGAATTCTCCTGTGAAACCATCTGGTCCAGGGCTTTTGTGTGTTGGGAGTTTTTTGATTACTGCTTCAATTTCTTTTGCTGTTATTGGTTTGTTCAGGCTTTCTGCTTCCATTTTATTGAGTTTTGGAAGATTACATTTTTCTAGAAATTTGTCCATTTCATCTAGGTTTTCAAATTTCTTGGCATACAGTTCTTTGTAGTAATTTCTTACAATCCTTTGTATTTCTGTGGTATCTGTTGTAATCTCTCCTCTTTCATTTCTGATTGTGTTTATTTGGGTTTTCTCTCTTTTTTTCTTGATGAGTCTGCTTAAAGGCTTGTCGATTTTGTTTATCTTTTCAAAGACCCAACTCTTGGTTTCATTGATCTTTAGAATTGTGCTTTTAGTCTCTATGTCATTTAATTCTGCTCTGATCTTGGTTATTTCCTTCCTTCTGCTTGCTCTGGGCTGTCTTTGTTGTTGTTCCTCGAGTTCTTGTAGACGTAGGGTTAGGTTGTTTGTTTGAAATGTTTCTAACTTTTTTAGGTGGGCCTGTATCTCTATGAACTTCCCTCTCAGGACTGCCTTGGCTGTGTCCCATAAGTTTTGGGTTGTTGTGAGTTCATTTTCATTTGTTTCCAAAAACCGTTTGATTTCTTCCCTAATATCATTCTTGACCCATTCATTGTTTAATAGCATGCTGTTTAATCTCCATGAATTTGAGTGTTTTGGGTTTTTTTCCTTGTGGCTGGTTTCTAGTTTCAGTCCCTTGTGATCCGAGAAATTGCTTGGTATGATTTCAATTTTTTTGAAATTCTTGAGGCTTGTTTTGTGTCCTATCATGTGGTCAATCTTTGAAAATGTTCCATGTACATTTGAAAAAAATGTGTATTTAGCTTCTTTGGGATGGAGGGTTCTGTAAATATCAGTAAAGCCCATTTCATCTAGGGTATTGTTCAATACCACATCATCTTTGTTGATATTTTGTTTGGAAGATCTGTCCATTTTTGATAGTGGGGTGTTAAAATCCCCCACAATAATTGTGTTGCTGTCCATATCTTTCTTGAAGTCCTCTGAGATTTTCTTTATGTATTTGGGTGCTCCTATGTTGGGTGCATATATATTTACAATATTTATGTCTTCTTGGTGAATTCTTCCCTTGAGTATTATGAAATGACCTTCTGGGTCTCTCTTTATGGCCCTTCTTTGGAAGTCTATTTTGTCAGATATGAGTATTGCTACCCCAGCTGTTTTTTCCTGTCCATTTACTTGGAAAATTTGTCTCCAGTCCTTCACTTTCAACCTGTGCAGATCTTTTATCCTGAGGTGGGTCTCTTGTAGACAGCATATGTGTGGGTCATGTTTTCTTATCCAATCAGCTATTCTATGTCTTTTGATTGGAGCATTCAATCCATTTACGTTTAAGGTTATTATTGATAGGTACTTATTCATTGCCTTTTATGTACGTGTGATCCTCTCTCACTCTCTCTTTTCCTTTCTTTCCTTAAAGCAGTCCCTTTAGCATCTCTTGCAGAGCTGGTTTAGTGGAGGTGTATTCTTTTAGACTTCTTTTGTCTGAGAAGCTTCTTATTTGGCCTTCTATCTTGATCGAGAGCTTTGCTGGGTAAAGTAGTCGTGGTTGCAGGCCTCTGGTTCTCATTACTTGGATTATTTCTTGCCATTCTCTTCTGGCTTGAAGTGTTTCCAGTGAGAAGTCAGCTGTTAGCCTTATTGGGGCTCCCTTGTATGTTACTTCCTGTTTCTCCCTTGCCGCCTTTAAGACTCTCTCTTTGTCTTGAAATTTTGCCATTTTAATTATGATGTCTCTTGAGGTGGGCCTCTTTGGGTTCCTCTTGATTGGGACTCTCTGTGTTTCCTGGATTTGTGTGACTTTTTCTCTCATCAAATTAGGGAAGTTTTCCATCATTACTTTTTCAAATAGGTTTTCTATCCCTTGTTCTTCTTCTTCTCCTTCTGGTATCTCTATTATACGGATATTATTACGTTTCATATTGTCTTGCATTTCTCTTAATCCCTCTTCATTTTTTCTGAGCCTCTTTTCCTTTTCTTGCTCTTTCTGGGTGTTTTCTTCTACTTTGTCCTCTAGCTCACTGATCCAATCTTCTGCTTCATCGATCCTGCTTTTCATTCCTTCTACTGTGTTCTTCAGTTCAGAAATTGTATTCTTCATTTCCTCTTGGCCCTTGTTGAGAGTTTCTATTTCCTTTTTTATGCTGATGTACTTTTCATTGAGTTCATTGTAGCTTCCCTGTAGTTTCTGGTAGCTCATTGTGAGCTCATTGAGCTTCCTGACAATCACTGCTTTGAATTCAATATCTGATAGTTGAATTGCTTCTATTTCATTTAGCATTCTTTCTGAGGCTTCCTCCTTTCCTTGCGTTTGGGGATTATTTTTTTGTCTTCCCATTGTTTGTGAGACTCTTCTTGTTCGCCTCAGCTTCTTATATTGATCTGTTCTGGCTCCCTGGGTTTATGTTGTGAACTTCTTTAGTAGAATAGCAGTGAGTTTCAGTGGTGCCGTTTCCTTGATCTCCCAAGCTCACTGGTCTTGGGCTGTCGTTTAAGTTGGCTTTGTGTGTGCCTTTGGGTTTTGGTTGTTGTTGAGTCCTTCTTTGGTGGTTTCTTCCCACCAGCTGGTTAAATGAGGGTCACTCTGTCCACCACCTTCTATATTTTGTTGTGCTGGTGAGGGCAGGTTGTGTTGAAGCTGGTTCTTCTGTGTGTACAAGGTTTAAAGAAATCTTGTTCAGTTGTTTGTATTGGGTACTGTCTCTACTGTTTAGTTGTATTTCCAGATAGGTCCTGGATGGAGGTTTGTGTGGTTACTACTCCCTCCTTCACCTTCTTCTGTTGTTATCTGTTAGTGGTTCCTTTGTTGTTGGGTTTCCTCTTCCAGTGTGTATCCTGGTGTTCACCTCCTCCACCTATTCTTTTTTGTCATCAGTTGGATGGGGAAGGCAGAATGGTTTAAGACAGCAACAGAGAATTCTATGCTATTTACAGTAGTAGCAAGTAGGGAAGATATAGGAGATCCTTTGACTATGTATAGTGTTAACCATGATCTTCCACCCAGCTAGCTGATTTTTAGAAAGGATGGAAAGAAGATAAGACTCTTGTTGGGGGAGGAAGGATTGTGAGTTTGATCTATAAAGCAGGAAGGTTGTGGGAGGTCAGATTCTGGGGTAAGGTGAGAGTAAAGGATAGTAAATAGGTGTAGTGTGTGAGAGAATAGAGTTAACCACTACAGTAATAGAGTTCAGTAAACTCTGAAATGGGCTAAGATCTGGGGGGCGGGGGGGGGATGTTGTGAAGTAATTACAATTGCATGGAACAGCAGTTATTTACAATAATATTATGGCAACATTCATATGACAGAGTCTATGAGATCTAGGTAACAAGAATAGGGAGTACAGAACATCGAGTAGTGTGCTAATGGGACACAGGTGAGTTAAAGGACAGTAGATTAGTAATACCGTATAGAAAGTGATATCTGGGGAAAGCTGTCAGGTCATACAATATATCCAGCCTGGCAAAGCAGACTATACAAAAAGAAGAGGGATATAAAAATACTATTAAAAAAGATGTAGGAACACTGGAAAAATAATAATGATACAAATATGCAATAACTTGCAGGTTCTCTGTAATAGCAGAGTGACATTTATCTCACTGTCCCAGCTGTTGTGATGCACCTTCCTTGGGTTCAACTTTGGTCTTTTCACAGATCCAGGATTTTGTCTCACTTGTAGGTATTTAGGAAAAAATTTAAAACAGTGAAAAATGGAAAAGGCAGATGACGGAAGGAAGAAGAGAGAAAATTGGAGGACAGGAAGGAGGAAGGAATAAAACAAGAAATCAGGTAAGAGATGAAAAAGAAATCAAAAGAGAATAAAAACAATAAAAGTTAAAAAATTAAAAATTGTTTAAAAAATAGAATCAAATTAAAAATTCTCTTGATTTCAAAGTGGCCAAACCAGTTTTTCTGCTCTCGCTGGTTGAGGCAGGCTGAAGTATGATTGGTTTGGTTTTTCTTCCTTGGCCAGTGGAGCTCACACTGGCTCCTCAGCCTTGTGCCCAGGGTGTGGGAATCAGGTCTTTCCCCAGGGTTACTGCTGTGGGCTGGTGTGGAGGGATCCTCTCCCTGCAGGTGCGCCCTTGCGCTGGTGCGCCAGTGCGCCAGTGCGCCCGTGCGCCCGTGCGCCCGTCTGCCTGTGTGCCGGTGTGCCCGTGGCCGGCGCGCCCACAGCTGGGTAGCAGGGAGGCTGGAGCCACTGATCACTTTAGGAGAATTCCCCAAACAGTGTTTGTGCTATTCACTCCTTCCTCTTGAGAAATTCCTCCCGTTCAAGCCCGCTGCTCCCCACAGTGGCCTGGCTTTTCCCACCGCCAAACGTTCCAGCCAGACCGGTGACTGTGGGGGTCCGGGTCCGCTGCGAGACTCAGCCCCTCCGGTGTCCACTGCCTCCAAAGGTGCACACAGCCCCCGTGTGTATGCCAGCACCTGGATTCCTCCCAGAGCCGCTCAGATCTTGCTCGGCTGGGGAGGGAGCAGTTGACCTGGCTCTCTCCCAAGGACCCTATGGCAAACCCAGCAGCGGCCCTGGGCCTGGGGCTGCAGCCCCGGGACCACACGCTTGTCCTGGGAACCTACCTTGTTGCAGCACTCCACTTAGGATCCGTTCTTTGTTCTTTCGGTTCTGCCACAATCCTTGGTCCTCTGTTTTCAAAAATGCTGAAATATGTTGGTTGCTTGACTTCTACTCCATAGATCAGTCAGGATTTTCTCCCGTGAGCAGAGGAAAGCCGAATCTGCTCCTTCCTAATCCGACGCCATCTTAGATCCTCAAGACTTGTTTTTAAAAACACAAAATAAAGTGTAGCTGGAAATGGAATAGATTTTGTTATAGCGATGTCTTTCAATTTTCTGAACTTTTAAAATTACATACCAACATAGCTGAGAGGTGTGTCATCAGAGGTTGCTTTGAATAATCCTGAGTAGGTCTTCCGTTTGGTTTGGAGTGAAGCATTAAAACCATCTGAACCGTAAGAGGATGTGCTTGCCAGTTATCAGAGCAGTTTGCCTTCTCAACATCAGCATTCTGCATCATCCCCTGGTTGGATATCCAGGGTTTTTTCCTCCACAACAAGGACAGTGGTGAATAAAGTGGGAGGGGAGTGGGAAACGGGCAAGTGTGAAAAGAAAACAAGAAGCAACCCTACAGAGAGTAAACGTGTCTGTAGACAAATCCCTCCGAGAAAAGGGGACACAGAAAATTTGAGGATTGGACAAGCTGACATTGCCCATATCCCCGCACAGCCCCTTGGGAAGCCTAAATCCTCAGGGCATCACGCACACTCGCACACTCTGTTCACAGTTCACCGGAACTGGTGGGCCATGTGACCCCTGGGTCCCTCTGACCCTTGCCTTGTGAAATTCAAAGACCGGCGTTTTGAAAACCAAACACTGAGAATTAACTCCTTGGTTTGGCTATATCATCATCCTTTGGACAAGTTAATGAAACCCTAAAGCTCTGCCAGCTGTCTGAAAAGGAAGGAAGGAACAGGGGGCAAAGAGTTACCAGAAAAAAAATAGTGCATTAGTTAACATTTCAAAGTTGCACCTTGCCACAAATTAAAAGAGTCTGCTCAAAATAGCAAGCAAACGGCCTGCATTCTGAGTGTTATAGGGTTCACCAAGTCCAGATTATTCAGCAAATAATCTGATTTGGGTTGTCAGTTGAGACTCAAGATTCCTGTAGAAGACAAGGCAGAGGGCAACAAGATGACAAAAATAGGAGTGCTGGAAATTGCCCTTATTCAGGAAAAAGTGAAGAGAACAGTTTGGTCGATATTCATACAACAGACAAATGGGAGACAACACAGGCAAAGTTAAAGGGGCAGTGAGGAATCCGTGGAGACGCCTGGACAGGGGAAGCATCTGCAGTGGACATCCTTAATGATCTTGAAGTTCATTCAGGCAGAAGCAACACTGACAGGTCCTGAGGATTTTATGCCATTGAACGTATGTCAGAAAATTAAATAAAATCCACAGGCAGATAAACTCAAAAGAGCAGGCTGGCTGGTCTTACCTCTGTGTCAACTTTGCACTGATTGGGTTAGATGTGGAAAGGTGTTAAATGGATCATTATTTCACACGGAGTGTGTGCGCACAAGTAATAATAATCTGAACCGGTCTGCTGCTGCTTCATCAGAGCAAGGCGCGTGGTTTCAGGCGGTCTGAACCAGTTGGTTCCTAATGATTTCTTGACTGAACGGTTTATTTATGAATTCACAGGGATTCCTCCTATTGTAGGGCAAGTTGGCACATCAAAATGGTATCAGTTTGATTTGAATTACCAATATTTTTTCCTGGAAATGTAAAAGAAAACAATAAATTTGGTATTTCTTTTCTAAACAACAGCAATAATAGTAAGGACTTTGTCGCATCCTGGCCTTGACACCAATGTTCAGCTAGAGACACTGGGACTCTCTCCTATTGTGACACCGAAACACACGTTCTTCCAGAGCGCCCGTGTTGAGGATACTGATGCCCCCTCCACATGGGGAGATGCTCAGAGACTCATCCGGGAGCTTGTGAGTACATTCTCTTCCAGGCAAAGGAGACTTTGCAGAGCGACCTGGCCTTTTATTGTGGCTGGGGTGGGCCAGGGAGAGCGTTCCTACTGCAGCTGGGGTGTTCTCGGTCTGAACCACCCATGCACCCAAGCAGGAAGCACTGAGCATTCTCACAAGCTCACCCAGACACAGGGCACCAAGGGCAGAGAGAAGTGAGCCTTGAAATCTGTCACAGTCCAACACCCAATATCCAGTCACTCTTAGGAACTGTGTCTTTCCTCATTCCTTTGTTCTGAGGACAGGAAAGCAGCCCATGTGATCAGACAGGCATCAGAAACATGGAAAGTCTGGCCTGCTGTTCGTGTACATGCTGCAGCCTACACTGCCCACCCCAAGCACACCATTGCCTCCCACCCCAGATTCAACATCCCCTCCTGCCTGTCAGGGGACCGCACCTCAGTGTGCTGCCTCCCCACTCACTTCCCCGGTCTTCTATCCCAATTCGGGTGGTGAGCCTCTGGTGTTGATTAGAAGAGCTGACTGCAAGCCACAGAAAGGACTTCTGACTGCCCAAGCAAGTGGGGACTGGCTGCAGTGGGGAGCGTCCCTCCCGCTCTGTTGAAGGGAGAGCTGGCAGCCCGAAGGACAGGGATGAGTCTGACTTGGGAACTGTGGGTGCCGCCAACTCGGTCCATCATCTCTGCCTTTGGTCACCAGGTGTGTCTGCTCCAGATTCAAGTCCAGGGAAGAAAGTAATTGTTCCCAGCCAGGTAACGTTCTTGCTGTTTCATCCAATGGCCGTGCCTGGTGGGCTGAGGTTCTGTTACTGTCCCAACCCCCATGTCTGCCACTGAGAAGGGGGTGGAGAATTCGTCATCCACCTTGTTCCACGCCCTGTCCTCAGGAAGGGTGTAAGAGGACAGTGGGGCTCAGAGCAGTTAAGTAAAATGCCAAGGTCACGTCACAAGACAGTGGCGACCTCCTATTCTATTACATAGTGCTGCTTCGATTTGCTAATATGTTGTGGGGGATTTTTGTGCCTGTGTTCATGAGGGATACTGGCCTGTGGTTTTCTATGCTTTAACATCCTTGTCTACTTCGAATTATGCTGAGTGCATAAAATGGATTGGGAAGTATTCCCTCCTCTATTTCCTAAAAGATTTTGCACAATACTGACTTTAATTGTTCCTTAAGTTCTTGATAGAATTAACCAAGTAAAATCAATTAGGCCTTGTCTTTTCTCAGTGGGAAGTTACAGATTCAAATTTTCTTATGATTTTGAAAAAATCCCAAAGAAAATCCGGACATAGGTTTGTGAGAAAATGCTTTCCTGATACCTCTTCATCCCTGGATATTTTCCTATGTATTTTCTACAAACAAGACTTCCCACATAGTCACAATGTGTCCCTGGAAAACAGGACGTTCACGTTGATATCGGGCTGTCATCTATTCCCCTGGCCCTACTCAGTTTCCCCAGTCACCCCAGGGGTGCATATTAATTTTAGGATTATATTTTATTGATTATGCTATTATAGTTATCCCCATTTTTTCTCCGTTGCCTCCCTCCATCCAGCATGCCCCCCACTCCCTCCAGCAATTCCCCTACCATTGTTCATGTCCATGGGTCATGCATGTAAGTTCTTTGACTGCTCCATTTCCTATATTGTATTTTACATCCCCCTGGCTATTCTCAAGCTACTTGTTTATACTTCTTAATCTCATCAGCTCTTCACCCATTCCCCCCCTCTTCCCCCTCCCATCTGGAAACCTGCTGGTAACACACTTCTTTTCTCTGGTTCCTAAGAGTCTCTCTCTCTCTTTAAGCCTTGGCCTTTTCATTATGACGTGTCTTGAGTGGGCCTCTGTGCATCCATCATAACTGGGACTCTCTGTGCTTCCTGGACTTGCATGTCCATTTCCTTCACCAAATTAGGGAAGTTTTCTTTCCCTTTTTTTTTCCACTAGATTTCAAATTTCTTGGTCTTTCTCTTCTCCTTCTGGCATTCTTATGATGAGCATGTTGGGCCTCTGAAGTTGTCCCAGAGGCTGTTTACACTGTCCTTATGTTTGGGATCTTTTTTCTTCATGTTGTTCTATATCACAGGTGGCAACAACACGGCCCATGGCCTGCATCTGGATGTCCACCTTCTTTTATGCAGCCTGGCACCTCGTTTTACCTGGCAGCAGCACCGAGCTCTCACTTAACTATTAAGGAGTATTTATATTTATACAGTCCTAGAAGTACATTCAGCCCTTTGAAGGCAACTGCGAGGCTGATGTGGTCCCCGGTGACAATGAGTTTGACACTCCTGCTGTAGATGTATGTGTTTATTTGAGGTCCTCAATTCTATCCCGTCAATCAACCGTCTGTCTCTCTGCCAGAACCACACTGTCTTGATCCCTGTTCCTTTGTGACACTACAGTCCCCGTTACCCACGGGGGACATGTTCTAAGACCTCAGGTCAATGCCTCAAGCCATGTCTAGCAGCGAACCCTATCCGTGCTCTTTTTTCCTATAAATTCACACCTATGATAAAGTTTAATTGATGAAATAGGCACGGTAAGAGGTTAACAACAAGAAGTAAGAATAAAATGGAACATTTATGATAATAACTGAAGTAAAAGTTATGTGGTCGTGGTTTCTCTGCCTCCAAGTATCTCACTGTACTGTGCTCCCTTTTGCTTATGTGATGATGTGAGATGTGCGGCACCACTGCAATGAGGTGGAGTGAGGTGCAGGCTTTGTGACACAGCATTTGGCTCCTGTAACGGTCACCTGGACACAGCAGTGCAGTGCTGCAGTCCATCTGCCGACTGACATGGCACCTGGGGGACTGAGGAGCAGGTAGAGTAGACAGCGTAGCTACACTTGACCCAGGAAGGATTCACCTACCAGGAGGGACAGCGTGGAGCAGCACAGGATTTCATCATGTTATGCAGAAAGGCATGCAACTCAAAACACATGAATTGATTATTTCTGGAATTTTCCATTTATAATTTTCCACCAGGGTTGAGCATGTGCAACTGAGACTGTGCGTGGAGCCTGCAGATAAGGCGAGAAAGGGCACTGTATTCCTTCTATGGGCAAGTAGAACTCTTCCTACCTCATTCTTCTTTCTCATGGTTTCTGTGGGCAATGCTAAGTCTCTTGCGATTTTATATAAATTTTGGAATCGGATTGCCAGTTTCTACAGAGAAGTGTTTTGGGATTCCAGGACCATTCCTGTTGATCCTGCACGTCATTTGGGGGCGTGTTCCAATCCAGCAGCAGTTAGCAGCGTGGTATGAGAACACGGATGTCTCTCCACACACCTACATCTTGGGGTTCTGTCAACGGTATTTGTTGTTTTTAGAGTATAAGTTCTGCAGTTCTTTAGAAAACATTTCTCAGTATTATATTCTTTTTGATGTTGCTTGAATAAATGTGCTTTCTTCAATTTACTTTCAAATTCTTTATTACAAGTTGTGTTAGGGAGTGTGAGCTCTTATAACAAAATACTATAGACCAGGTGGCTTAAACAATGGAAACGAATTTTCTCCCTGTTCTGGAGGCTGGAGAGTCTGAGATCAAGGATCCAGCAGAGTTCTAGTCCTGCTGAGACCTCTCCTCCTGCCTGGAAGATGGTTAGAGATTCAAAATATAATATTTTTGTTTGAACAATTCATTTCAAAGTACAAATACAGACAGATACGGTTGTTTATTTGCACATTGTTTTCATTCTACAACCATGCCAAACTCCTTCACTAATTCCAATTATTTGTAGTTGGTTCCTTAAGATTTTCTACGTGTAGGATCATATCATCAGTCAAAAGGGAATGTTCCTTCTCCCTTTCCAATCCATGCTCCTTTCCTTTAACTTTCTTGTCCTATTTCTCCATGTAGCACCTCCACTACAGTGTTGAAAAGGGGCAAGACTGGTCATTCTCCTCTAGTCTCTGATCTGGGGAGAACATCCATTCTGTCTGAGTGGCTGTTAGCTGCGGGTGTTCTCTAGATGCCCTTGATCACTTTGAGGAAGTTCCCTTGTCCCTGGTTTGCTGAGTGTTTTTCCGGAGTGCTGGGACAGAGGGGCAGGGGGACAGTGGCTAAGCACAGCTGGGCGTCCTGGTCCTCGAAGACACAGTTCCAAAAATAAATCCCTCGCATGCTATGAAAAGCTACTTCATCCCACTCAAATGCTCAATTAAAAAGAACAAGTCAACTTACATAAAACTTATAGTGTAGAAAAACAAACCGTGAGACACTTTATTCAGCCTTGAGGGTAAACAGACACTTCCTGTAAAGAAAATGAAGGACCAACCCAAGTGGGTATGGCCTATGAGCCTGCACGTGATGTGCCCCAGCTCCCACCCTGCGTGGTGGTGCAGAGAGGGTGGTGAACCCGAGCCAGAGACAGCCAGTTCTCTTGCCGTGCAGTGAATTCCTATAAGGAAGTTTGTGGGAAGAAAACCACAGTACTCATCTTTGCACAGACGTGTTCAAACACACAAAGACAGCATCAATGGAGGGACCTGATTTCCAGCTTTGGTGATAATAAAGGCCAGGGCGTGGAGGGCATCCTTGGACAAGGGTCTAGGGGTCCGGGCAGGCTGCAGTTAAGACCAGTCTGTGAGGTGAGTCCTTCTCCCAGGGTGCTCATTTTGGGTAGGTGCAGTCTTAACCTGGAGAACCCACTTCCCAGGGAATCCCCCACACAGGGGCACCTCCCACCCGGACCACACTGCTTCCCCAGCTCTGTGTGCCCCAGAATTTAAATCTGTAGCTACTGAGCTGGGGTGACTCAGCTCTTCTCTCATGAGGGACACGTGCTTAGGGAGCAGGTTACTCTGCCCTGCTCAGACCCAGGGTTGTCAGCCATCAGCGAAATCAAAGGGCAGACCAAGGAGGTTCCCATCAACCTGTCAGCAGCAACACGTTGGTAAAACCTGGTGGCAGAAGTCCCGAAAACACAGTATTGGGCCCAGCTGCAGGCCCCCATCCTGCTCCACACATCTCCCCAGGGCTCTGCTTTCAAGGAGTTTATGCAGATTTGACAAATGATCTACCCAAAGTCTTTCCAGGTGAGGTACATCTCCCAGCCCCCAATTCTTTCAAATGTAAAGCAAAATCCCCCACGTTCCTATACAACACAGTGACAGAACACACACTGCAATTGGTAGGAACCCAAACATCAGTCACAAGGTTCCACCTTGTGCCTCCATATATCACGCTGAGAGAGGCGGACCTGGGGGAAGTTTGTCTTGAGAAGGGGCCACAAGGATTCTCCCCTCAGCTGTGACCCAGTTTCTGGGGAGGACCCATGGGCCAAGGGGCAGGGGTGGGGCTCAATAGTGTAGCACCCACCCCCCAAGGCTCTTGAGCGTGCTGATCAGTCGACCCTGTCCTACCAGCAGGCTTGCCCCAGCCTTGGCTAGCAGCATCCCATGCAGCCTCTTCCAGGAGCCACAGAGTGGGGGTTGGGGAAGGGCCAGGACAAAGGAGGTGGTGGGCAAGGAACATGGCCCAAGCCTCTTGCCACAGAGCCTCAACCTAAGAGGAGAATAACAATAGAAGTCCCCAGTCCCAGGCTGCCTGAGGATCAAATACAACAAATTCATTCGAGATGATTCTGAGAACAGGAGTGTACAGTTTTCACAGATAAGAAACATGTTTTTCCATGAGATGGCTCTTAACACCCGCACCCAGTGGACTCTGTTCCCTGTCTGCTGGTGCTGTTCGTCCCCTCTGCAGTGCCCCAGCCCCCTGAGGTCTGTAGGTCTCTGGGCCTCCCACCCTTCCGGTTGGCTCTTACCGGGTGAGCTGAGTGCTAACGAAGAATCATTACCAGAAAGTCCCCAGAACGTTTAATGTCAGCTCTTATTGTATTTGTTCGTGAGCTGAAGTCACAGAAAACCGTGCTGGGTACAGTAAGGTTGGGAAAAAAGTTGCTTCTGAATTAGGTGTGAGTGTGGAACACTGGAGAAAACCTCCAGGTCTGGGCTGTGATGGTCCCACAGACACCCGTGGGGTGAGTTACACAATAAAACAAAAGAGGACCAGATCAGCATCTAGATTTTTGCAAATTGGAAGATGTTGATCTTTTCACTTAAAATAGGTAAGGTATTCACAACACTCTGAGTGACCACCCCCAATCCCCTCTACATATCTCTCCTCATTCAACAGCGATTACTCATTCCACTGCCTGGAAAAACTTCTGGTGAGCTTGGTTGAGGCGGGAGGGGCGGGGGGCTTGCCCCTTCTGAGAAGTGTCATGCCATTTTTCTTTTACTGTGGTAAAATGCGCTGAGCATAAATTTTACTGTCTTAAACATTTTAAGATATACCGATCAGGAGCTTTGAGTACATTCACCGTGTTGTGGAACCATCACCCTGCCTAGTTCCAGAACTTTTTCTTCTCCCTGAAGGAGACCCCAGCCCAGTAGCAGTCTTCTGCCCTGCCCCCCACCAGCTGCCCTTCTGCTCTCAGGCTCTAAGTTTGCCTGGTCTGGGCATTTGCTATGGCTTCTGTCATGGGGTATTTGATCTATTGTATCTGTTTTTTGTTTTGTTTGTCTTTCATAGCATTTTACATGTCTTCAAGACAGCTGGAATTAGAATTAGTATTTTGAGAGGTTCTGTAAATTCCTCTGACCAAGTCTCCCCATCGGGGGTCTCGGCAGCAGGCCCTGCTGGCTGTGCGGGCTGGGCACCCAGGGCCTGCCTCCCTGGGGAAGCACCCAAAAGACCCATGGGGTGGTCGGCAGGGCTGGGGAGGGGTCTCCTTGGAGCTGGATTCTGAGTCCCCAGCTGTGGTCCTCTCTCTGTCTCCACACGAGTGCTTTAGTCCACACGAAGATCCTGCAACTTCTGAACCAAGGACTTGGTCCAAGAAGCGTCCCCTCCACAGAACTTCTGATTTCCTGCCTCCAGGAGTGTCTGCCCATCCAGAAGGACCACCCCAGCCAAGCACATATTCATATGTCTGTCGAGTTGACCTTAAGAACTGTGGAGGGGACATAGCCCGATCAAAGAGGCCGGGCCCACTGCCTACCTGCTGGGGGTCTTCAACCTGCGGAGCCTTGGTGTATCTGGCCTCTCACATACAGTCAACAACTGGTCACTTCTAGGCTTAGGAATGTGGAACAAGAAGTGCTTTTCATTTTGGTTACTGTGCTAGTGTACATCATGGGTATTGAAAACACAGTCATACATTAGTGGCTCTAGATTCTTCAGGAAGCACAACAAGCATCTGTGTATTGAATCCCTTGGGTAAGGTTTTGAAGTAAATGAGAGAGTGGAGGACAAAAAAGGTGTTGGTTCCCCTGAGCCTTGAGCGGCCGTGGAGCCAGGCTGCTCTAGCTGTTGCACATCTGAGAACAGGGAGGACCCCCCTTTCCAAAAACCATCTCCTAAAGTCCTACCTGCAGCGGGAGGGGTGTGGGCAGGGGCTGAGGAGATGGAGGCTGGAAGGAAAGGGGCCTCGTGCCCCAGGACCAGCAGTGCCCCTGCAGCCCCTCCTAAGCCACAGCTGGAAAACCCCAAACATGGCAGACAGTCATGGTGATTCCACAGAGACTCTCACCTGCTTCCCAGGTCCCCCATTGTCCTTGCTCCTCCTTCCTCCCTCCCTACATGGACAGAGGGCTAATGCCCCCAAATCTGGAAAGGCATTTCACAGTCTGGGCAAGGACAGAGGACAGGAAGTACAGGTCCACGGGTCAGTGCCCTTCACTGATGATGCTGGCCCTGTTCTGTGGACTCCGTCTTCATCTCTAACGTGAGGGGCCCTCACAAGGGGGTCTCTGAGTCCCTGCTAATCTTTCCTCAAAAAGTGCTCTTAATAATTCTGCTTCCTAATTCACTACTACCTTCTTTCTGAGAATTGCTGGAGCTCAAATGATGATGTCATAATATCCCTCTCTGTCATGGCACCCAGAGTCACTTCCCTGCGGAGATCTTCAAAAAAGATAACCAGGACAATGTGGGGATGAAACTGAGCCCCTCTAGATGTTATAACATGGGAACTTAGTAATGATTAGATGATTAGGGGTGCAGTCTTCCTAAATGAACCAGGATGCAGGCTTTATTTTATGGTTGGATTAACGTGTGTCCTTCCCCTTCCATGTATCTGAAGCCCCATTTGATGTGCAGCTACGCAATGTTCTTACTGAGCAGAGGCATCGTGTGTGGGATTCTAGAACCCCTGGAGGAGGAGGCTCCATGGTCAGAGAGTGCCGGCTGTGCACTGAGGCCGTAAGTTCAGAGATCAATGTTAAAACCACCTTGGGAGAGTATGACCATTCCCCCAAAATTAAAAATAGAACTGCCACAAGATTCAGATATTTCACTTTCAGGACAGTTTGCAAAGAACTGCAAACAGCACTTCAAGGGATATTTGTAAAAATCACGTTCATCCAGCATGACAGGCAAGAAGTGGAAAAACACGTGTCTGTAGATGGATGAAAGGATAAAGCACATATGATGCATATGTACAATGGAGAAGCCTTAAAACAGAACCGAATCCTAGGCCATGTTACAGTGTGGACATTAAGCTAAGGGCAATCAACCAGCCATGAAGAGACAAACACTGAGTGAGCCCCTCATATGAGGCATATCAAGTAGTCAAGTTCATAGGAACAGAGTAGAAATGGTAGTCACCCATGCATGGGGGAAAGGGAGAAAGGGTTTTCGTTTCATGGGGACAGAGTTTTCGGTTTGCAAGATGTGATGGTTTTGAAGCTCTGTTGCACAACACGGACAGTATATGAAACCCCACTGCACTGTGGACTTACAGTTACGATGCTGAATTCTTATGTCATTTCTTAGTTACACAGTTTAACAAGATAATGACAACACTGAACGTGGGACAGGACGGACAGAAACTGGATCTCTCACACATGGCTTGTAGAAATGTGAGAAGATGTGTCCACTCTGGAAACAGGTTTCAGTTTTGTACAAAATGGAATACATGCATATACGCAATCCATCGTTGCACTCCTGGGCATTCATCTCAGAGAGATGAAAACTTATGTTCACCCCAAATCCTGAACACAGTTGTGCCTGTCTTAGACCCACTTGTTTATTTCTAACCACCAAAACTGCAAGACAACTCTACCGTCCTTCAGTTGGGAATGTTAAGCAGAGTGTGGTGCATCCACATGAGGAATCTCACTGGACAATAGGAATGATCGAGCTATTGATACATGGGATAATAGGAGAGGTTCAGAGAATAATGCCCATGATAAAGCTGATCCCAAAGATTATAAGCTGGGTAATTATATGACTATATAACACTCTTGGAAAAGCAAAATGACAGAGATGGAGCAGAGGACCGTGGCCATGGGGTGGGTGTGGGCATGAAGAGCCAGCAGAAGGGAAGCCTTTGTGGGGATGGAAGAGTCCTGCGTGTGCATGGAGGTGGCGGTCACACGAGTGTGCCCCAAAGTGACAGGACGTGAGGCTACACCTGCACATCTCACAGTAACCGTACTCAGATGGGTCTGTGATTATGAAAGATGCACCACTGGGAGAAGGGGAGGAAGGGTGAGTGGGGGTCTCTGTACTACCTTCATGTTTTCCTGTGATGGACAATCATTTCAAAATGGAAGCTTAAATTAAACAAAATGGTCATTTTTCCTGTTGTTTAAAGTTGGTGAAGTGATATCATTGAATATTTATTGGGAATTGAAATAAAATGTCAGCTTTGGTCATGGAGAAAAACAATGCAATATGCTTGATTTGTGTGAACATCTCTTAAACTTGCAATTAGGCCCTGAGCAGGCAGTCAGCCCCCAGCTCAGGGCTGCTGCCCTGTGGCCAGTGTCACACTGAAAATTGTCAGTTAGCAGGGAGCATGAACTTCTGATGAGCTTCCCGTCATTGCTCTGGGACCCCAAGGAGTAACTGAGCAGTTAGTTCCACCCAGAGGCCATGGGTCAGCTCAGGAGGAGATGGCAGAATTGTAATTGCTGATCCTAATAACGAAACAGGGGACACACTGCACTGGGGACAGCAGCTAGGTTCCTGTGGACATGCCAGGCTGAGTCACTGTCCACAAGGCAATTTCCAGCTTGGGTAACAAAGTGGCTGGTGCCCAGAGGGAGATGAAGTCACTCAGGCCCCTCTTCATAACCCAGATTCCTGCTGCTGCCCTGCAGCACAGCTGAGAGCAACCCTCCTGCACGGGGCTGCCTGCGGAAACCTGCTGTGGTGAGGAGGCTGCTGTGACTGCTGGCTGGGGGAGGCAAGGGGATGGTGAGTGTTTTCCAGAGTTTATGCCCCTGGTTTTGTTCTCAGCATTCCCAATGTGAACCCAGTCTTACAGCTGTGTGTCCCTCGGTGTCAGCTTCTTTCTGGGCATTCGCTTTTACTCACAATCAGGCTGCTTTGAAATACGAGCTTCAAGAATTTGTTGTTCATTTTTTGTTTTCTTTGTTGGTGTTTTATTTCCCATTTTTTAGAGTTTTCTTTTCTCTTTCTTTCACTTCTGCTTGTGTTCATGATTATTTTCAGTTTTCTTCTTTACACTGATTTCAAAAAATCTCCCAACATAGAACTGAGACATCTTTCCTGAGTCTATTATTTCACTCACGCACACGGGACTGCAGACTGAAAGCCATTATGCATTGGTGCCCTGATCAACCCCGGGCTCCCTCTCTGACCAGCCCTCTGGGGCTCTTCCCCACACAGGGGCTGTCTCAGCAGGCTCTGTGTGCCATCCTTGCCCCTCTCTCTTGGCTGCACGTTCTGTTCGGTTTGTATTCACTGGTATTCAGGGCCTAGTTTAAATACCCGACAGTTTTTTATGTCTTTCACATACACATGTAATCGTTTTCCTTACCAGTAATCATATGTCATTTTCTTCATTGTCCAATTTTTATGCTTCTGTGGCATATACCAGCTATTTTTCCTGCTATTGACAGTATTTCTGCTGTCTCTAAGATGTTTGCTACTGTCCACATTTTCAAAAGTATAATTGTTGTCATTTTTTCTTCCTCATTGTCCTTTTTTATACTTAAGTGTATTCACTTCAAGTCTAAATTCATTTCCAAACCATAATCCATCTGCATACCTGAATTTGAAATTATGTTTCTGACAAATTACTGTCTTCCCCACCGGGATTGTTATTACATCCCCTTTACATTTATATGTCCCTGAAACTTGAAACTACTTCTCAGTCTTCATTGTTTTTAAGTTTACATTCATAGTCAAATGATTTGTCTGCAGGATGTGCTGTCCTTGGCTGGAAGATCTAAGAGAGATAGACACTCAGCGATGTCCAGAGACACCCTGTTTGGGATCCTCCTCACCATTCAGACTGGTACTGGTTTCCTGGGGAACTCCTTGCTGTTTGCTTTATACATGCACACCTTCTTCTCTCTCCCCTGTCAGAAGAAGCCTGCTGATGGGATCCTTGCCCACTTAACTTTGGCTAATGCCCTGACCCTCCTATTCAGAGGGGTTCCAAGTATAGTGAGTTCCTTTGGAATGAGTCCCGAGCTTGGTGACACTGGGTGTAAACTAGTTCTCTACACTCACAGAGTTACCAGGAGTATTTCTCTGTATACAACCTCCCTCCAGAGCATATTCCAGGCAGTGACCATTGCTGTACCTGGTCGTAAGTGGACCTGGCTCAAGAACAACATCTCTACACTCATTCAACCCTCCATATTTTCCTGCTGGGTCATCAGCATGGCCATCTATTCTCAGATTATCTTAAGAGTTGTGGCCAACAGGAATACCACTGATGTTACATCTGGGTATACTGGGTATTTTTGGAAGGTCAGTATATATAAGCACCACGAAGCTGGGACATTTCTCACTACAGTGCTAATTCAGGATATGTTCTTTCTCTCCCTAATGGCATGCAGTAGCGTCTACATGGTGACCATCCTTTCCAGACACCACAGAGTAGCTCGGCTCATCCGCAGTAGCGTCCACTCCTCACGAAGCTCTCCTGAGCACAGAGCCACCCACGTCATCCTCATGCTGGTTTGCTGTTTCATTTTCTTTTACTGTACCAACACCTTTCTTACTATTTATCAACACCTTGGAAATAACAGGAATTGGCAACTGGAGAACGTTAATGCCTTTATTTCTTCATGTTACCCGACAATCTGTCCTTTTGTACTGATGAAAAATGAGAAGAGGATTGCCAGAGTGAATTTCATCAATAGTAGGAGCAGAATTTGTATTCACTAAGGTAAATTAAATCATCCTGGAACCTCCTCAGTATTTGTCTTCATGACAATACTCATTTATATGTGTCCAGAGTCACATGGTTATCAATGGCTTGAGGGATTTATTTAGTCCCCATTGTGCTGAGTGAACAGGAAGTAAAATCAATGCATTGTCCTTTTATGAAACTTTTCTGACATTATATGTAATGTTTAGTGTTTAGAATAACACTGTTATATGTCATTTAAGCATCAAAACAATAACATATGTGATGTATGGTGTTTTGTAATATTGGAAACATTATAAAATCATAAAATTGTAAAATATTTTTTTCTCCTGTCGATTTGATGTTATTTTTAAATATGTTATATTGACTCTAGTATTATAGTTGTCCCATTCTTTTTTCTCCCCTTTATTGCCCTGTGCCCCGCACACCCCTTCCCACCTGCGTTCCCCCACCTTAGTTCATGTCCATGGGTTGTACATGTATGTTCTTCAGCTTTTCCATTTCCTATACTATTCTTAACCCTCCCTGTCAATTCTCTACCTACCATTTGTGTGTCTTGTTCCCTGTACCTTTGCCTCCATTCTCCACCAACCCTCCCTTCTAATAACTGTCCATGTGATGTCCAGTTCTGTGATTCTGTTTCTGTTCTAGTTGTTTGCTTAGGTTGTTTTTATTTATTTTTAGGCTCAGCTGTTGATGTTGGTGAATTTGTTGTCATTTTAGTGTTTATATTTTTCATCTTCTTTTTCTTACATAAGTCCCTTTAACATTTCATATAATAAGGGCTTGGTGATGATGACGTCCTTTAACTTGACCGTATCTGGGAAACACTTTATGTGTCCTTCCATTCTAAATGAAAGCTTTCCTGGTTAGAGTTATCTTGGATGTACATCCTTGCCTTTCATGACTTGGAATACTTCTTCCCAGCCCCGTCTTGCCCACAGGGTTCCTTTTCAGAAATCAGCTCAAAGTCTTTTGGGAACTTCTTTGTAAATAATTGTCTCCTTTTCTCTTGTTGCTTCTAGGATTCTCTTCTTAATTTTCATCTTGGCTAATGTAATTATGATGTGTCTTGGTGTGTTCCTTTTTGCATCCAACTTCTTTGGGACTCTCTGAGCTTCCTGGGTATTCCTGAAAGTTTATTTCCTTTGCCAGATTGGGGAAGTTCTCTTTCATTATTTGTTCAAATAAGTTTTCCACTTCTTGTTCTTCCTCTTCTTCTGGCAGCCCTATGATTGGGATGTTGGAATGTTTAAAGTTGTCCCAGAGGTTCCTCAGCCTCTCCTCATTTTTTGTTTTGAATTCTTCTTTCTTCATTCTGCCCTGGTTGAATGTTTATTCCTTTCTTCTGCTCCAACTCCTTGATTGGAGTCCTGGTGTCCTTCCCTTCACTCTTGGTTCCCTATATGTTCTGCTTTATTTCACTTTGTATAGCCTTCATTTCTTCCTTCATTTTGTGACTGAACTCAATTATTTCTGTGAACATTCTGATCCCCAGTGGTTTGAACTCTACCTGATAGGTGGGCTTTCTCTTCATCACTTAGTTGTATTTTTGGAACTATGATCTGTTTTCCATTTGGGCCATATTCTTTTTGTTTCAGCAGGATTATTAGGCAATAAGGGGAGGAGCTTTAGATATTCGCAGGGATATGGGGTCTGAGAAGGAACAGTGCCTCTTGCTCTGCTCTCTGCTGGCTTTCAGTCACTTCCCCTGCTACCCACAAGCAAACTGGGCCCTTCTGGTGCTGATTCCTGGGGGTGGGGGGGAGTGTGTGTGTACATTCTAGAACCCTTTGGGTCTCTCTAGTGAACTCTCCTGTGAGGCTGGGAGTTTCTGCCACCACCACAGCCCCCTCAAGTGTTTTCAGTTAGAGGTGTTTGAAGCTATATTTCCCCTGCACTGGAGCCCTGGGTTGCGTGGTTTCTCTGGTTCCCCAGTTGTCCCTCCTGGCTTATGCACATTCAAATGTGGGAAATTCAGTCCGCCAGCCAGCACCTTGCCAGCCCCAGTCCACTGTGTCTTTGCAGTGTGTCCTCTGTGCTCTGGCTGCCCAGCTCAGCCCCTCCTACCAGTCTGGATGAATGCTTCTTCTTTAACTCCTTGGTTGTAGGACTTCCATGCAGTTCAATTTTCTGGCAGTTCTGGTTATTTTTTGTTTTTAAATTTGTTGTTTTCCTTCTTTTGTTTGTGCATGGAAGCAAAGTGTATGTACCTACACCTCTGTCTGGGCTGGAAGGAACATTATATATTGAATCTAAAGAACCAAATAAACAAAACAGAAACATTGAATACCAACTGTAATTAACAACTAAAAAATTATTAACCCCCGGCTCCTGAATCTGTCAGGGAGATTTTCACTTTGAAGACAAAGAGAGTAACTATTTCAAATAATGGGAAATCCACTCTTTCAACCTGCCCCTTCCCTCCCATCAGCCACGCCAGCTGGTGCTATGTGTATGAAACAGTGCCACATCGGGTATGTTCCATCCCTCCGCCCTCTCCCCTCTCGTCCCTCTTTCTAGTCCCTCTTCTGCCTCCCCCTTTGTCTCTCTTCACATCTGCTCTCTTTATTCTGCACTCTGTTCTATTCACCTACCTCTTTTTTCTTCTTTTTCTACTCTCTGGTCCTTTTCTCTCAGTCTCTCCTTTTTCTTCTCCCTCTTTCCTGTCTTTTCCTTTCCTTCCATTCCTCTCATCTCTTTCGTCTTGTTCCCCTCTTCCTTGTGTCTATGCTCCCTCTTTCCTCTCTCTTCTATTTCTCCTCTTTAGTTTTCTTCCTCCTTGTATCCTCTCTCTCTCTCTGTTATCTATTGTTATTCTGAAGGCAGATATACAGGCCTGAAATCCAACCTCAGCCAAGCACTAGCTAGGGAACATCAGCACCTTAGTTTCTTCGAACCTAAGTTTCCTCTTCTGTAAGC